>NC_058406.1:8655243-8691002 GCF_002201575.2 Neomonachus schauinslandi
CCTTCCTTCCTCCCTCCCTCCCTCCCTCCCTCCCTCCCTGCCTCTTTTTTACCCACAATTAGAAATAACATGATGAACCAGCATACATGTGTACATGTGTAGGTGCAACCAAAAATTTAAAGTTGGTCAGTGCCCTTTTCCTGTGATAACACAGGTATTCTCTCTTCCGCTGCTATTTGCAACCAAGTCGTTCACCAGCTACTAGATGATGACCCGTATTTGGAAAAAGATGTTCTACACCCTGTTCCATACTCAACACCGCCTAGTTCTCTATCCTTAGTCAAGACCAGATGCCGGTGGTTGCTCAGCCTACCTCATCCACCCACTGAGAGTTCTGGGGAATCCAAGAGGTGGGATTTTTGGTTTTCCAGTAACAGTGTCCCTATTTAATCACAAAGTATGTGGCCAGAATGTACCCCTCTTCCAAGGCTGGGCCCTCTTCACAGATGTCAGCTGAATTCACTCTTGTCCTCCAGGACAGGGATTTCTGGCTCTGAGCCAGACTCTCAGGCTTGAGATTAGAACAACCAATTTTTAATGAGTGCTTAGCACGTGTCAGACATTGATATGTATGAACCCAAATCTTCTCAGAAATTCGGTGATCTATTTGCCTCTGTGCAAATGAGGAAGTTCTTGAATTCATCGAAGTATTTGAGTGCCTACTATGTGCTAATGAGCATGGTGCTAAGCATTAGAGATACAGCAGTGGGTAAGGTGGATAAAAATCTCTGTCCTTTTAGAGCTGGTATGCTAGTGGAGGGAGGCAGACTACAGGCAAAACCAGTTGAGTAAAAGACATCAGCAGATAAGGACTATGGGGGAAAATGAGGCAGGGAAAGTTTGGGGAGGGTGTAACAACAGTGTGGTTGGGGTAGGCCTTCTGAAAAGACAACATTTGAAGGAAGAAAAATGGGAATGAAACCCTGGGGATATCTGGGGCAGTGCGTTCTAGATGGAGGGACCAGCAGGTGCAAAGGCCCTGAGGTAGGAGCATGCCCAATATCTTCAAGGAACAAAATAAGACTAGTGTGACTGGAGTGAGGGAGGGGAAGAGGAGTAGGAGATAAGGTATGAAAAGGAACTGGAGGCAGATTGGGATCTCACAGGTAAGGACTTTGGCTTTACTCTGAGTGAGGCAGATGCAATTGGAGAGCTTTGAGCAGAGGAGTCCCATAAGCTGACTTCCATCTTAATGGGGTCTCAGGCTGTTGTGTAGACAACAGAGTAAGGATGGAAGCAGGGAGACCTGGCAGAAGATGACCAGTGTTCCAAGGAGGAGAGGATGGTGCCTGGGGCCGGGCGGCTGTGATGGAGGTGGTGGAAAGCGCTCAGGTTCTGAAGTCCTTTTAAAGATCCAAATGGGGGGTGCCTGGGTGACTCAGTTGAATATCTGATTCTTGTTTTCGGCTCAGGTCATGGGTCTCAGGGTTGTGGGATCAAGCCCCACGTTGGGTGGAGTCTGCTTGGGTTTCTCTCTCATAAATAGATAAATCTTAAAAAAAAAAAAAGAAATGATGTGCTGTGCTGACAGATTGGATGAGTCGTGGGTGACTCAGGGTCCTGGGCACATGGTGGGAGGGGGAGAGCTTCAGTGGAGCAGGTTTGGGGGAAATCAGGAGTCCCTTTTGGACATGTTAAGTGTAAGGCCCCTCTTCTGTAGTTGGATACAAGAACTTGGAGCTCCGTGGAGTCTGGCCTGGAGGTACACATTTGGGAGTCGGCACATGGATGGTGCCTTGGCCAGGGTTCCCCAGAAAGCAGAGCCTCAAGCAGAGGGCTCATGCACCCTCACTTATTTCTGCAGAACAACCCCAGAGAGAGGCAGGGAGGGAGGGAGGGAGGAAGAGAGAAGTGGGAAGGAAGGACAGCTAGCAGAAGGATGCATTATAGAGCTGGCTGCCGTTAGATGTGCCTGCAGAGTAACAGGCGGTGACCTTGAGAAGTCATGCGGGCGAATCTCGTACCTTTTCTTGGTGGGGACGGGGGGTGGGGGGAAGAATTTACCCACTATTTATTTCTTCCCACTGGTTGAAGATTTGCCCCTTGGGGCACTGACTATTTCTGGGTTGCATATATGAATGCTGGGGCACCAAACTGGGGTCCATGGTGGGTGATGGAGATGAGGGGCACAGGCGTGGGCTGGGGCTGTGGTGTGGGTCGGTTGTGGTCGCCACAAGTCACCCAGCCCAGGCGGGGCTGAAGCAACAGGCAAGGGAGGCCAGGAGGGTCTGAAGGGGGGGCGGAGGGTTTATGTAGAAAAGTCTACCCCTCAAATCACTCAGAGCTACACTTGCCTTCCCTCCCGTCTTGCCCGGGAGGGGAGGTCTAAGTCTGACCCAACAGAGCCCTACGAGGCGGTAGCCCGCACAGTCTCTGCCTCGGGGGACTAGCTGCTGGTACAGCTGGTCCCTCGTCCAGCCCCATTCTAGATTGCCCTTGTCCTCGTCTATGCTGCAACTGCTCTGGTTCCTGGTGGGGTGATGCAGACTTCCTTCCAGGGGACCTGAGCCCTTGGCTGTCTGGTCCTGCTTGGGCCATGATTGCCACGACTGCCACTTGCTGCTACCAGTGGGTGTGGAGACACCAAGAGACAGACACCGAGGGGGTTCCCAACACTCCCCTGTCCCACCGAGTAGCCGCAGCCCTGGCTCCTCACGGGGGCCAGAGTCTTGACCCCCAGCAGCACAGCGACTCTGCCCGCTGGTCCGCCAGCGTGACGGGCCCAGCCACCACGGGATGGCCACATCTTCAAGTTCGATGGGACCCTATCGTGTCCCTCAGCAGAAGCTTCCTGCCCCCAGGCACAGGAAACATGAACTCCAGAAGTGGGTCACTGGAGTGATGGAGGGAGGGGCCTCTACTTACACCCTCTGCTTCCTGTCCCCGAGTATTCTAGCCACAGGGGACACGGTGGCCTTTCTCAGCTGCTTGGAGAGCAGAGCTGTGAAGTATGGTCCCTGAGCTTGGTCCTTCCAAGCTATGCCACTTGGGTGTTGGGGTTCCTGGAAAGATCACTGGATCCTTTGGTCAGATGCCCATTGTTCCACATTTTGCCAAAAAACAGTCACTTGGTGTGAGGCGGTATGTGTATACCATGTCACTACATCAGGGAATCTAAAGCCCTCAGATGGTGGTGGGGGTGAGCCCCTCCCCCCCCCAGGGTGGTCAGGGGGAACCGTATGTGGATTAACATTAATCTCAATAAATACAAATTGCCCCCCTCCAGGGTGGACGGAGGACAGATGCAATCCACCTGCTACCGGTGGCTGGCTGGTCCCTTGGAGATAGCATATGGAGGGCTCAGCTTTGGTCCTGCTTCGGCAGACCAGGCGTTCAGGACCTCCCCGAGCCTTCGGGAGAGGAGCCCGGGCCACTTCACCCCTGTCGTCATGACTGCTCTGTCTGTCCTTGGGCCCTGTGTACCCGCACTAGGGTGGCTGCAGAGGGAGGCTGGCTGACATCTACCAGCATGTCACCCATTCCAGATGTTTGTTGACCGTCTCCCCTGCCCTGGACATTCTCTGATGGGTGGATTGAGACACATTTTTCATCTGTTGTGCCCCTCCTGGTGCTCACTGGCTCACCTTCTTAACCCCTCCCCAGTTCTCCGGGTCCCCCATCTTCCGAACTTTCCCCCCTAAGCTCCTGGCCACCAGCCAAATCACCTGCCACCACCCAGGGCTTTGTGTGTGTCTGTCCCTCAGGCCGTTCATCCCTCTTTATGCGTGGGTGACCAAGTGTGCAGTGCACAGCTGTGTCCACTGGGAGGATTGGCCTTCGTCTTTGTCCTCAGGGCCACTCCTGAGAGAGGGTGGGGGCACGGGAGTGACAGCTGTCCATTCCAGCTAGGGCAAACACACTGCCCAGTGAGGCCAAGTTCTTATTTGTTTCTTTTACATGCTTCACATCATTTTTTAAAAAAATATTTATTTATTTATTTATTTGACACAGGGTGCGCGAGCAAGCACAAGCTGGGGGAACGGCAGGCAGAGGGAGAGGAAGAAGGAGGTTCCCCCAGGAGCAGGGAGCCCGATGTGGGGCTTGATCCCAGGACTTCGGGATCATGACCAAAGGCAGACGGTTAACCGATTCACACTTTTAAACAGCTTTATCGAGATTTTATTTATTTAATTAATTATTTATTTTAAAGTAAGCTCTATGCCCAATATGGGACTTCAACTCATAACCCTGAGATCAAGAGTCACATGCTCTACCGACTGAGCCAGCCAGGCGTCCCTTATTGAGATATAATTTATATACAATAAGCTGCATGTTTAAAGTGTGCATTAAGTTTAGACATATGTATACACCATGAGACCATCACCACAACCAAGACAGTGGACATAGCCATCACCCCCAAGGTTCCCTCATGCCCCGTTATCATGCCTTCTTCCACCCCCTCTCCTAGCAACCACTGATCTATCACTACAGATCTGTTTACATTTTCTAAAGTTTTATACAGATGGAAGATACAGTACATACTCTTTCTTTTCCATGCAACATAATTAACTTGAGATGTATCCATATTGTGCGTATCAATAGTTTATTCTTTTTTATTGCCAAGTAGTATCCATTTATGGCTATACCACTATTTGTTTATCCATTTATCTGTTGACCTATGTTTGGCTACAACTGCTATGAATATTCATATGCAAATCTTTGTATGGACAATTTTTCCCCCTTGGATAAATGCCTAGGAGTAGAATGACTGGCTTGTATAGTGGGTATGAACTTGTTAAAAAACAACAACAACAACAACACAGCTTTATTGAGGTGTAATTTACACACCATAAAATTCACTCATTCTAAGTGTACAATTAAATCATTTTATGGGGCGCCTGGGTGGCTCAGTCGTTAAGTGTCTGCCTTCGGCTCAGGTCATGATCCCAGGGTCCTGGGATCGAGCCCCGCATCGGGCTCTCTGCTCCGCGGGAAGCCTGCTTCTCCCTCTCCCACTCCCCCTGCTTGTGTTCCCTCTGTGTCTCTCTCTGTCAAATAAATAAATAAAATCTTTAAAAAAAAAATCATTTTAGCAAGTTTACAAAGTTGTGCAGCCTTCACCACAATCCAATTTTAGAGCGTGTCCAGCACCCCAAAATGATCCCTCTTGCTCTCCCTTTCTCTCTCCTTTTTTCCCTTCCTTCCATCCTCCCTCACTTCTATCCTTTCTTTTCTTCCTGTTAATTTGCTGAATTACACTGATTGGTTTTAAAATGTTCTGGTGAAGTCACTTCATCTTGTACAACCTCGTTTTTGGTTTTCTCTGTAAAACGGAGCTGGCATGCTCCGCATACAAATTGGATTGCAGGTATCTGTGTTCGTGCTTAACCCACTGCTTCTCCCTCTCCTTCAGGCAGGGACCCTTCTTCCTTCTCTGCCTCCCAGTGCCTAGCACTGTGCTTCTTGGTGCAAAGTAGGCACGATAGATACTGGAAAGAAAGTATGAAAGAGTGAGCCTCCAGCCGCCGACTACCCCACTCCCGCCTGGCCTCCCACAGCTGAATTCCGCTGCTTGGGAGCAGCTTCAGGTCCAGACTCTGAAACTGCCGCCGCCTAACCCGGCGTGGCCGGCGGCCCCGTCCTGACCAATCGGAGCTCGCCCTCGGGGCGCCTGGGTGGCTCAGTTGGTTAAGCAACTGCCTTCAGCTCAGGTCATGATCCTGGAGTCCCAGGATCGAGTCCCGCGTCGGACTCCCTGCTCAGCGGGGAGTCTGCTTCTCCCTCTGATCCTACCCCTCTCATGCTGTCTCCCATTCTCTCTCTCAGATAAATAAATTTAAAAAAATCTTAAAAAAAAAAAATCGGGGCACGCCCCCATTCCTGTAATCGACGACCAGTCCGCGGTCTCGGAAGTTGACCAATCAGCTCCTGAGTCCCGCTGATAGGCCCGCCCCAATGTTGAAACTGCCGCTTCTGAACGCGGAGTAACGTTCGCAGGAGCGTCCGGCTCCGCCCGCAATCTGACCAATCAGGGCGGCCGGGTCGGGCCCCGCCCCCAGCCGGCGAAGCGAGGGGTGGCCGGGCGGAACTCCCGGCTGCGAGAGCCTCGCTGGGGCGGAGGACTTCCGGGCTTCCAGGCTTCCAGGCGGTGAGTGCGGGAGCGGCGGGGCTGGCGTGGGGAGGAAGGACTCGGCCCCTGGTGTGGGCGGTCCACAGGTGACCAGTGTGGGTGAGGCGGGTGGGGGGGCCGGGCCGGCTATCTGAGAGGAGGGTCTGGCCTGACCCGGCGTTAAAACCCGCCCGGTGCACAGTGAGGGAGACTGAGTTTCTGGGTGGAGCCTGGGCCTGGATCCCAGAGGCGATTAGGAAGCCCCTTCCCCAGCCTACAGAAATCCCTTCCAGAGACATCTGTGTGTCTTTGAGCCTGGGTCCCTGGGGGCAAAAGGCTGAGAGAGGAGGAGGAAGGAGAAGGCGTCCCAGGCACCTATCTGCGGCAAGAGGTCCTGGAGCCAGATTCCCGTTTAAATCCTGGCTTTGTCACTTACTAGCGGTGTGAGGTGGGGCAAGTTGGTTAACTCCTCTGAACTTTGGTTTCTTGATTTGTAAAAAGAAAGGGAAGATGGAAGGGTGGGCAGGACAGAGGGAAGCCTCCCTTCAGAAGCCTGATCTGTGTTGGATTCACAATTTATAATACTTTACCTTTGTAGACTTGCCCTAATTGTTTTCTACAAATTAAACTAATTTCATAGTTAAGATTGTTAAAGGGGGATTGTTCCCTTTTGGGCATGTAAGTAAACACAGTCTGGCCAGTTTAATAATAGACATTTGTTGAGTGCTCACTGTATACCACGCACCATACTAAGGCTTAACATGCATTGCCTCGTTTAATCCCTACAGTAATTTCAGGAGGTCTGTTATCATTTCTGTTTGGCAGATGAGGAAACTGAGGCACAGAGCAATTAAATAACTTGCTTGAGACTGCACAGTTAAGGAGTAGTAGAGTGAGGATTCAAACCCAGGCCTCTGGCTCCACAGGGCAGCCTCCTTGGCCGGTGTCATGCTGTCTTCGCTTTAGGTAGAAGAGCTGGGCCTGGAACCCAGCCCGAGGGTACACCACAGCCCAGGAGGAAGCCACGCCATGCGCCTGGGATGGTGGAGACCAAGGACTTGGTGCAGCTCCGGCAGCTCAACTTGGCACTCCTGAGGCAGCTGTGGGTCGGGCAGGATGCCGTGCGGCGGTCGGTGGCCAAAGCAGCCTCAAAGGTGAGCACCCGCCTTGAGAACTTGCAAGGGGGGGGCGTGAAGGGGCTCCCTAACCAGGCAGGTCCCAGGCCTCCTGTGCAACACGCCCAGGTTAGAGAAAACTGAGGCCCAGCAAAGAAGGGACTGGCCTGGGAGGCTGCAGAGGCCGGAGCAGGGATGAGGATTGAGGAACCAGGCCTTTGTGCCTAGTGCAGGTCAGTTGGGTGGGTAGCTGGGCCACTCCCTGGATGACCTGGCCTCTCTGTTCCAGTCAGCTCTGGACTCCAGCAGCAGCTATGACTCCCAGACACCATCGTCCCAGGAGATGTCATTAATGGCCCTCAGAGCCTCCGGCCTACATCCTGCCCACCAGGGTGATCCCTGTGATATGTCCGGGCCTGGTGGGACCAGCTCTGGAGTGATCTCTCTCCCTTCTGCCAAGTATCGACACCAGCCGTCCCTGGGCTCACTGAGGCCCTACTCGGCACCCTTGCTGGCCATCTCAGACCCAAATGACCCAGCGCTTTCAGCAGAGCTGGACAGTCCAGGGCCTCAGGAGGTCCAGGCCCAGAGCTCCACCCTGGATCAACAAAGGAGGCTGTCCAAGGTAACATGGGAGAATAGAACTTCCTTGAACTTCAGTCTCCCTATCTCACAAATGCACTCATCGGCAGGCTCCCTTCAGGGTGGGAGATACCTTGAGTCATGCCCAACTCAGCTGAAGTGCTTAAAAAGTGGTGGTTGTTAGTTTCTCGGCACTTTGGGAAGAAGATGATGAGCCCATTTTACAGATGGGAAGACCAAGGCTCAGAGGTCACGCTTGTTCAAAGTCACACGTAGAGGGGGATTGCGGGCCAAACTCTTCCAACTCCCAAGCCCCTAGCTGAGTCCTGGGGCTCATGTCAGGGTATAAGTTAAGACATGGCCCCTTTTTTTCCCGCAAGGTGGGGCCTCCGGGCTGGGCCTGCATGCCTAGCCCTTGCCCCTCTCTGTCTCCCTCCTCAGTCAAGAGTGACCCTCAGTGAGGAGTCTGCATTGCCTGACAGGAGCGGGCACCTCTGGCCATACTTGGGCTACGACTGGATTGCAGGTATGGCCCGCCTCCACATGCCTGCCTGAGCCCTACCAGTGCTGAATGAATGAGTCAGAGCTGCCATATTCTTTTTTTTTTTTTAATTAGAGCGAGCGAGCACGAGGGGAGGGAGGGGCTGAGGGAGGAGAAATAGATTCTCCACTGAGCAGGGAGCCAGACATGGGGCTCCATCCCAGGACCCTGGGATCATGACCTGAGCCGAAGGCAGACGCCCAACCGACTGAGCCACCCAGGTGCCCCAGAGCCACCATATTCTTTAGCATGTATTGGTGCCAGGCCCCTGCAAAAACTCCGTGTGCATATCATCTCTTTACATCGTACTGCCTATCCCCCTAACCCCCCTGCCTCAGCAACCTCAGTGGCCTGGCTGGTCTTCCTCTGGCTTCGTCCACCCCATTACTATCCATTTTTGAATGGCAGCCAGAATGAAACCTGGGAATCAGAGTACTTAACACTTAGAATAAAATACAAAATCCTTATCTGGACTTACGAGGTAAGACCTGGCCCCAGGTAGCTCTGTGACGTGACCTCTCACTATCAGCCTCTGGCTCTTTGCTCCAGCCTCGTGGGCCTCCTTGCTGGTCCTTGAACGTGCCACGCTCATGGCAGCCTCAGGGCCTTTGCACTTGCTGTCCCTGCTGCCTGGAATGCACTTCCCCAGGTTCACACCCTCTGGGTGCTTTTTATCATTGAGGGCCCAACTCAGGGGCTCGGCCTTCTGTGAGCATAATGTCGTAGGGCCCCTGCCCCCCACATCCCTGCCTGTGGCATCAGTCATTTGTATGTTCTTCATATCATTCGTTCTCAGGAATCGTCCCATTTCCTTATTTCTTAGCTGAGTTCTCCAGTGGAATGTAAGCTTCATTCAAGCAGGGCCATAGCCATCTTCTTGCTCTATCTCCCAAGCCTGAGCTTAGAGGTGTGTGACGCATAGTAGGTCCTCACACGACACCTGTCGAATGAGTGAGTGAGCAGCCATAAGAGGTTGCTGCCATTTGGCTCCCCATTTCATAAAGGGGGAAACTGAGGCACAGAGAGGTTGAGTTACTTCCTAGAGGCAGGTGCTCCAGGGGGTTGCTGAGACCCAGCGGTGGTGGGGACACAGGCCCTGTCCCCAGCATTTCCCGGCCTGTCAGCTCGCTGCCTTGCTTCCCATTTCTGGAAAGTGGAGGCGCCTGCCTCCTGCCCGCCCTGTCCCTGTGCTCGCTCTCCTTCCCGAGGGTGAACGAGCGCCCCCATCTCAGGCCTGTCCCTGCCTTTGTGTGCTCTGCCCCATCCCCTCTGGGCTCCCGGAGGATTTGCTTCCTGCGAGTCTCTCCTGCCTCCTCGTTCAGTCCCATGAGCATGTGGACACTGGGAAGGGTGAGGAGAACAGGTTTTAGGGAGCACCTGGTACAGGTGTTCTGTGAGCTTCCCTCAGCTTTACTCCTCTTATCTCCGCCGCCCTTCACGATGATCTATTAGGCCGGCGCTGCTGTTGTCCCCCGTCCCCGTGGACAGATGAGAAGGCTGAGCTGCCGGCCCTGAGGCACTTCACGAAGTCTCCCATCTGCTCAGCTGTAGAGCTGCAACGTGTTATTTTCTACCCTGATGAAATATTTCTATTTTATTTTAATTTATTTTGTTCAGTTTAGTTAAGATTTTATTTATTTGAGAGAGAGCACGAGCGAGAGCGCACAAGCAGGGGGAGTGGGAGAGGGAGAAGCAGGCTCTCCGCCTAGCAGGGAGCCCGATGTGGGGCTCGATCCCAGGACCCCGAGATCACGACCTGAACCGAAGGGCAGACGCTTCACGACTGAGCCTCCCAGGCTCCCCCCCTTGCCACCATATTTGTAAGGCTTACGAAGGCAGGGCTTTGTCTAGTTCCCTCCTCTCTCCCTGGCACATCAAACTGCAGCCCCTAGGAAGGGCTCTGTAAGTATTTTTTGTTTAAATATTTTTTGCACGGACAATAGGCTGTGCGTGAGGGTAGACACACACGGAGGCAGGACCAGCAGTCACAGCGAGTGGCGCGTGCCCTCCAGGTCTGTACGAGGCAGAGTGGGGGCAAAGCAGGTCGACTGGAGTGCTGTGCCGAGTGCCCCCTAAGGCTCGGCCGGCGGCCACACAGCAGCTGCTGGTGCTTTGCCCACTCCAGGCTCTCTGGACAACAGCTCACCCATCACCAGCAAGCCTGAGGCCTTTTTCTCCAAGCTACAGGATTTCCGGGAAGCCAACAAGGAGGAGTGTATCAACAGTGACCCTGAGTGAGCAGGGGTGGCCGACGGGTGGGCAGGGCGGCTCAGGGACCCCATTGCCCGGCCTGCTCACCCCTGTCCCCTCACAGACCCCAGTTCCTAGGCCCGTGGGAGAGCAGTGGTGTGGAGGAAGACCATGAGTGTGAGTGGAAATTCTCGGCAGGGGCCCCATAGCCTGGCTGAGCGAGGTCTCAGGGGGCCTAGGGAGGCAGCTGGGGTGGTGGGGACTCAGGGAGGGGGAGCCTAGGGTCCAGACAGGGTGGGGCAAGCCTTGGGTCGGGGCTGGGGAGTGGCAGGGAGCTGAGGCCAAGCCTGTGGCACCCACCGCCCCCCTCCCCAGCCGCCTCCTTTCCTGTGCGCCCCCCACTTCTGCTGCTCTGTGCTCAGGGGGGTGGGGGCGCTGGCTCAGTCACACGAGCACCCGAGTCTTTGCTTTGGGTTCCCATCCGCAGCAGACGATGCACACACGTGTGTACGTCATGTCGGGTTCGTGTTCTGTGTGTGTACGCCTGTGCGTGTGGCCATGGGGGAGGTGGGGTTGGCGGACCCGTGCGGTGGGGGCAGCGGGGGGCGATCAGGGATCTGGGGGTCCAGCTGAGAGGAGCTGCTGCTTCTTCCGGCCCTGCAGGCGTGTACTGTTACCGTGTCAACCGGCGCCTGTTTCTGGTGCCTTCCGATCCTGGCGCCCCTTGCCGCCTGTGCCGGACACCTCGGGACGAGAAGCGTCCTGAGACTCGGGTGCGGACAGCGCAGGTCAGGTGAGTGGCCTGAGCAGGTAGGACCCCTCGGGGCAGCCGGAGGGGCGGCAGCGGCTGAGGAGAGGAGCCGAGCCTGAGGCCTGCCAGTCCTGCGGGAGGGCAGGGTGGGCCCCCTAGCCACCAGCAGGCACCCGTAGCCGGGCCTCCTCTGTCCACTGTCCCCCCCCGTAGGGTGAGCATCCCGCTGTCTGTCCTGGACCCCCCACACCAGTACCGCATCCACCGGCGGAAGAGCTTCGACGCCTCCGACACGCTGGCCCTGCCCCGGGTGAGCAGCAGTGTGGGGCTGGGTGGAGTTGGGCTCGGAGCCCAGGTCCCCACGAGGATCCTGAGGCCCAGAGAGGGCCAGAGACTGGGCCAAGGCCACACAGCGAGGCTGGGCACAAGGAGGGCGAGCACCCAGGTCTGTGGAGTTCAGGCTGGGCCGCTTCCATCACCTGGCACTGTGCTTGTTCCCTGTTCCTCGCCCACCCCGTGCTTCCAGGATAAGTGTCTGCCCGCCTGCTGGCGTCACGCACATGCGCCTCATTGATTGAGCTCTTGGGTGCTGTGTGCGGAGTCCTTAGGAGGATTACCTCATGGAGCCCTCACAGCAGCCAAGACTGTGGGTCCTGTTGCCATCCCACTGTACAGATAAGGAGACTGAGGCCGAGGGAGGTCACTGGTCTCAGATCAGCAGGTGGAAGAGCAGGGATTTGAACCCAGGTCCTTATGTTTCCTAGTGTCTCCCATGGAAACGTTCTTTGTGTCTCCCGTGTAGGGGGGAGCCCGTGGGGGCCCCACTCCCAGTTGAGGCTGGGGGAGCTGGGATTATAGGGAGGAGAAGGGATGCTGAGGAAAGTCGGTCTGCTCATCTGTAAAATGGGCACAGCAAACAGTCCTCAGACTGGTGGGGTGAGTGGGGCACTTCAGTGATCAGCACCTGTCAGGGGCGTGGGTTAGAGTCTGGCACACAGGAAGCGCTCTGTCAGTACCCACGGGCTTCCCTCCTTCTGTCTCAGGCCAGGGGCCCAGGGCCTGGGTCAGCAGGGAAAGGAAGGCCGGGGGTAACCCAGTGGGTGGACACGGGCCCTGCCCTGGGGGAGCCTCAGTCTGCAGGGAACATCATGACTGTTTGGGGGGACACAGCTCCAGCTAGGGGATGCTGGCAGTCCAAGGGGAGAGGCACAGCCCCCTCCCTGGGGTGCGCCCCATCAGAAGGGAGCTTAACCCCTCGCTCTCCACAGCACTGCCTGCTGGGCTGGGACATTCTCCCTCCAAAGTCTGAGAAAAGCTCAGCCCCCAAGAGCCTGGACCTCTGGTCCTGTGTCTCCTCCGAGGCCCAGCACCGGAAGCTGTCAGCTGCCAGTACTTCTCACCTGGTATGGTCCAGGGTGCCCCAGGAGGGACAGACGCCTTGGAGCAGGCCTGGGGGGTGGGGGGGCAGATCGGGGCAGAGAGTGCAGGGCCCCAGCCGCCCAGCCCTTGGCACCCTTCCAGGCTCTTCTGCTCCCTGCCAGCTCCCCACCCCACCCAGGAAGGTGACCCTGACTCTGATCCAGAAGGGAATGAGGTGGGAACTGAGGGTGACCTTTCAAGTGGCCCCCTCTGACACCTCCCCATTCACCATCCAGGCCCTGCCAACAAGGGTCCCACCCTGCACCCCAATCTGGTCAGAACCCCAGCCGTGTGCCCCCTGGCTGAAGCCCTGAGGACTGGCCACTTGGAGGAGGACAGAGCCCCTGCCATCACCTGTAACCCGTCTCCCCTGTTAGGGCGCCCACAACCAGGGAGGTGGACTTAGGCCCCACCCTCCTAGGTGGGCAGGTGGATGGCCCCACGCTTTTCTCCTTCCTGGGGACAGAGGTGGGGGCTCCAGGGTTGAGGGGGGAGCGGGTGAGAGGATTCTGTGACATGTTCATAAATAAAGCTCAGTACTCTGTGCAGCTCCAGATCGCCTTGTGTGCTGGGTCTGTCCTGCTGATGCCCTCAGTGTCCAGGAGGTGCCCCGGCAGCAGCCTCTTCCCCTCACCCGGGGACAGACACATCTGACAACCCCCATTGGGCCAGGTGATTCCATGGCCCCGGGCGTGGCTCTGCAGCTCCCAGCTCTGGGCAGGTGGCCTCCTAGGTGGGTGCTTGGGGCTCAGGGGCTCAGGCAGGCCCCCATGGATGAGGCTGAAGCTGTGGATAGCAGGCAGTGAGTTCTCCCCTTCTTCTTGGTCCCTAAAGCTGGGGTCCATTGATGGGGGGCTTCCTCCTCCCCTGCCCTCTCTAGCCCAGCCCTGGGAGCCCCGGGTGATCAGAGCCCCGACAGGCACAGACGGGGAAGCCAGGGAAGCCGAGAGCCAGGCGGTGAGCTGGAGGCAAGGTTGGCCGAGGGCCCAGATCTCCCCTCCTGGGTTACCAGCCAGTGTCTGTCTTCCTCCTGATAGGTTGAACAATATGAAAATTCCTGGTTTTGTAGGATAAAAACGGACTAAATGGGAGCCCGAAGGTCAGAGGAGGCACATGGTTTTTCTGAGGTTTCTCAGCTCAGAGGGCTGGAACGAGGGTTATGGTCTCCCGTGGCCTCCACGAGAGCCATGACGCGGGGGAAGCTTGGTCCGCCCGCTGCGCACGGCTCCCATGTTAGTCAGGGTGGGTGAGGTCCTGCTGCAGTAGCTGATGAACCCCTCGCTCTCGGGGCCCTTCTGTGGGTTCCAGTCTCCACATTCACACCAATGCTTATTTTTTGCTTTTTTGATGATAGCCATCCGAATGGGTGTGAGTTGGTATCTCGTGGTTTTTGGTTTGTATTTCCCTGATGATGATTGATGGGGAACATCTTTTCTTGTGCTCATAGGCCATTGGTATGTCTTCTTCGGAAAAATGTGTGTTCAAGTCCTCTGTTCATTTTTAAATGGGGCTGTTTGGGGGTTTTTTGTTTGTTTGTTTTTTATATGTTGTTCACTTGTAATTTGAAGTCATAGGGCCTGTGGGAGTTGGTGGTTTTGTTAGAAATTCTTTGGCCAGAGGGAAAAGAGAATCTGGAAACCTTTGGCCAAACAAAAATTATGAATTTACAGCTGAGATCAGCTTAGAAGTTCAGCTGACGCAGAAAAGCAACAGTTTGAACAAGACAAATGTTTCCCATAAAAGTCCTGACTGCAGTGCTGGGCCATTAAAGCCTCAGGGTAAGTGGTTTCTCTGGAAACAGAATTCTTTTGAAAATGTAGGTTTCACCCGTTTACTTCCAGTCACTCCTGTGTGCAAGAAACCACACCCATGGTCTCCAGACACTGTGACACCATTGATAGACTCACCCTTTGTCCGCCACCAGGAAAAATGGGTCTAAACTCTGATGCTCAGGCTGTGAGGTCATGCTAATTTCAGAGATGTTAAAATGTGAAAGAATTTGCATCTTAGAATTAATGAGACACAAAAAGTCTTTTTTTTATTAAAAGAAATACTGTTTTTTAAAGATTTTATTTACTTATTTGAGAGACCAGAGGGAGAGAGCACAGAGGGAGAGGGAGAAGCAGGCTCCTCGCTGAGCAGGGAGCCCGATGCGGGGCTCGATCCCAGGACCCTGGGACCATGACCTGAGCCGAAGGCAGACGCTTCACCGACTGAGCCACCCAGGCACCCTGAGACACTTTCTATGTACTGACTTCTGAGTTCTGTGCACCCCCCGGCTGTCTCAGTGGTGGTCTCCGCGGTGGCTTCCTTGGGGCCTTCAGGGGCAATGGGCCGGGGTGGGAAGACTTAACCTGATCTTTGCTGCTGGTCTGCCTGCCAGTGTTTCAGGGAGGCTAAGGAGGACTTGGCCCTGGGCTCCTGTCCAGCCCACGCTGCCTCTCCTGAGCTATTCCGGATGACCGCTTCAATCTGGGGGAAATAGGCTTCTTCAAACCTAAGGGTCCCCAAGAATGAAGGTCACCGGCAGAGACCCCTGGACAGAGTTTCATGTCTCCCAGGCCCCCTTCACTCAGCCTGCAGCCTTTCCCCCTGATGTCCTGCCCTCCCAGGTACCCGTGCGCCCTTCTGCGTTCTTCGAGGCCCCTCTGTCCCCCCTCGCTTAGGGTTGCCCAGACCTCTTCCTGTCCCCCACCTTCACCCCTTCCAGCTCCCACTTAACCCTCCACATCTCAGCCGCCATGCCCCTCAGATGCACCCCCCCCCTCCCGTCACACTCTTCCCTTCCCCACACTTGTCCATTCCCGGCCTTATAGCTTATTAAGTGTCTGATCATGCGCTTCCTTGCTTCGTGTCTCTCTCCCCTGCTAGAATGTAATAGCTTTGTGAGAGCAGAGGGAGTCTTTTTTTCTTAGTTGGAATTTCTTTTTCTTGTTTTCTCAAAAGTAGTGGTTAACCTGTATTCAGGATCGGGTGTTTTCGTCCACCTGGTTTCCCACCTGCATCAAGAAGGTGATAAGAGGAGGCTTTAATTTCCCTGAGCCAAAGGAGGCTTGTGTTGGGGTGCGCACACTGATAGGTCGTACATGTTTGTCCCCACTCCTGCAAATTAATAGTGTTCTTTTTCTTCGTTCCCCCTCCAAGTATGTGGCATAGATCCCAAAGGAAAAAAGCAAGATCGCCTACTTCTTCCCAAACTGATGTCGTGTGTAAGTCACTTAGAAATAAGAACAGGGGCGCCTGGTGGGCTCAGTTGGGGGAGCACATGACTCTTGATCTCGGGGAGGTGAGTTTGAGCCCCATGTTGCGGGTAGAGATTACTTAAATAAATAAATGTAGAAACAAAACAAAACGGGGTGAGGGTCTGATCTCTGTTGCCGCATCAATGCGTAGACACACGGACCCACATGGGCCATTCATTCACGCACATGCTCACTCGTTCGCCATGTGTGTGTCAAGCTCCTACTGTGTGCCAGGCACTGTCCGGGGCTCCGCAGAGCGAGCAGTGGTCCAGGTAACAGAGCAGGGGCCTGCCCCCCCAGAACCCCCCCACAGGAGAAGTTGACACTGCTCCCCTCTCCCGCCCCTCAGAGCAAGCCTCCAGCCCTGCTAAAGCTTTTTTTCTGAGTCTTAAACCTGCTGGCCGCCCTTGGCCTCCAGGTCTTGATCCATGCTGCTCCCTCTGCCCGGAGCTCTCTTCCTACTCCAGCCTCAGCTTCCACGTCTGCTCCTCAGAGGCCCAACCTGCTCCCACAGAACTGGGTTGGGCCCCCTGAGTCTGAGGCCCCCTCTGCTTACCTGCCAGAGCCGCCTCACCCTCCACAGCAAGATGCTTGGGGGCAGGAGCTGGGCTCAGACTCGTCCTCAGCCTTAGCCTAGAGCAGCACGTGGTCTATGGTAGGGGTTCAGTAGGTAGGTGGCAGGCGAGTGACTGAATCCATGAACCCCTAGGTCTTGGGGAGAAGAGGCCACACGGCCCTGGGACCTGAAGAGAGTGCGTCCCAGGAGTTCGGCCCCGGTTGGTCACTGGTTTTCCGTAGGTCGTACTGTCATGCGTCTCCAGCAGATCCTGGGGGTCTGGCCTCCTGGGAGGGGATGTGGGGAGTGAGCCCTCCATCCTGGGAACTTCCTACACCTGTCAGCAGCTGTGGGTCCCAATCTTTGGTGTGCAGATGGGGAGCGCGCGGAGGAAGGAACGCTAGCTGGCCTCCCAAGGGACCCTTCCAACTTCCCAGATGGCAACTGGGAGATGCTTCTGTTCTTTGGGAATTTGAGCGACCACTCCATTCCTACTTCTCTGTCCTCATGGACGTGGACCACGGGTGGCCCAGAAGACAACAAAACGCTGGATTTTCCAGAGTTAGTTCCCCATGTGCTATTTGAACTCAGCATTCTGATGTTCTGGGAATTTACAACATTTTGGTGTGAAGTTTCTAGTGGGCACCCCAAGTCAGAGATCGGGGTTCAGACCCTCCACACTGTTTGGCGGCTTCCTGACCGTGACCTTGGGCGTGTCACCTAACTCCTGCACCTCAAGGGTGACAGGGCCGGTGGGAGGTGGGGAGGCTGACCTAACAGGGCCCTAACTGGTAAGGCACGACGCTTCTCATCAGCTGTTCAAGCCCCCCGCCCCATCCTGTCGTAAGATCAGTGCCGTCTGGACCGGGCACAGTGCTGAATTCACGCTTCCTGCGCACATCTTCCCAGGGAGGAGGAGCTATGGAGTATGGAGGAAATGGGGTTAAAGCCTCGCTCCCCGGCTGTTGCTGAGAGCAGGTGGCAGGGCAGTCCTGTCATCGGGCCCTGCCCACAGCGAGGAGGACGGGTGGCGGAGTCAGCCACAGGACTGTGGGTAACCAGGGCCTTCCCCACGGCCAGCGTCTCAGGTGTGTGAGGGTGGTTGGCTAGGCTGCGCGGGAAGTCGTGAGGAGAAGCCAGCCTCGACGGGACCGTGCTGTGGCCCGTGGGGGTGGCATGAGGTTGGGCCTCACTGCCTGGGGGCCTGATGGTGGCTTGGGTGGCCTCTGGGGATATCCCCCTGTCGTGGCACTAGGCTGAGCCCTGACCACAGGGTACTCACTTTCAAGTCCTCTTCGTCTGGCTGGAAGTGGGCCTCTCTCTCCATCCCCAGAAAGCACCAGCAGTCCTCTCTGCCTTCTGGCAGGACAATGGCGGGGGCGGGGGTGGTGGTGGGTGGGAATCTAGGCGCTGTAGGTCCCAGCTCCCAAGGCGAAGGGACCATTCTCAGCCAGCCAGGGCTGGGGACCCATGGGATCTCAGCTGGGAAAAAAGGGGACAGGAGAGGCTGTAAGAATTTCCTAGATCTCAGATATGGTATTCGGGGGATCTGGCCTGCCCTTAGGGCTGGGGGCATCAGAAAACCCCAACACAGAGGGAGACCCCTCTTTCCCACTCCCAACAAATTCTGGCAGCCTTCCCAATCCCCCTTTGCAGAGTCTGCTGGGGGAGGAAGGAGCAGCTCGAGGGAATACCCTCCCGGATTGGTGGGGTCCGTGCCAACAGAGTGGGCAGAGCACCGGCCCTGGAGCCATGGGCCTGGGGTTCAGGGCAAGTCAGTGGGCCCTGGAGCCCCAGCTTCCTCAGCTGTAGCGTGGGCATTCTAATGCTGCCTACCTTATGAAGGCATTTTTGAGGACTGAACGAGATGATAAGTTAATGAGATGCGTAGTGGGGCAGCTGGGACTTAGTAAGAGCTTACTCCATGTGTCCTGCAAAGTCGGGGGACCTGTCTCTGGAGAGTCTACCCCACTGGGCCTCAAACACAGTAAGGAATGAGGGAAGGAAGGGGATGGTGCTAGGTAATTTCTCTAGTAAATGGTTGATAAAGGGCCCTGCCTGGCCCCATGTCCCTGCCAGAGTGGGCCCCCATACTTGCATGCCTGGGAGAACCAGGTGGGCAGCTGAGAACATCGAGGCCAGGCTGACCCAAAGCCTGGAAACCACTCAGGCCCTTCCAGGAATCCTTGGCTCACAATTCGGGGTGCGGGGCTGGGTGACACAGCAGAAGAAGAGAGCGGCTGTGGGCATGAGGTGACACAAGCCTCCATCCATCTCCTTCAGCGATAAACCTCTCTCCTGTCTTCCCTCAGGAATTGTTGTCCAGACCTTTCCTTGGTCTCCCTGGCTGGCCCCACGCACTCCCTGCCCCACCCACTCCCCAGCTCTGGAAGCCATCCCTCCCCGGGCCACCTTGTTGGCCTTTATCTCCCCATGTCTCTTGACCAGGGCCAGGGGGGCTCATCGGATCTTCTCGCCTTGCCGGGCTGGGGCCTTCTGAGGGGCCGGGGTCCCTGGGAGCTGCTCATCCCTGTGGGCCCCAGCTTGTCCATACTCTCGGAAGATGTGGTGGCCACCAGCATCGGGAAGAGCCAGGAACACCCCTGGGTCCACAAAGTGGTTTCACTGGTGGCCCCAAAGACGTTTATCTTCTCAGAACCTCAGAATGTGGCCTTATTTGGGGTAAGGGTCTTGACAGATGTAATGAAGGTAAGACTCACGAGATGAGATCATCCTGGATGAGGGAGGGCCTTAACTCCAGGAGGGGGTGTCCTTGTAAGAGAAAAGAAGGCACACAGACACGTGGAGAGGGGGATGTGACGAGGAGGGGGAGACTGGAGTGACCCGTCTACAAGCGGAGGACCCCAGGATTGCTGGTGGCCCCCAGGAGCTGGGAGAGGGGCCTGGAACAGTCTCCCTCAGAGCATCCAGAAGGAACCAACCCTGCTGACACCTTGATTTTGGACTTCTGGCCTCCAGAACCGGGAGAGAATCCATCTCAGTTGCTTCAGGTCACCCCATCTGTGGTGACCCTGGCTGCCCTGGAAAACTAACACAGTTCACAAGGAGCTCGGGGTGAGTGAAGCCTGGCCCTGTGCTTTGTGGGCCCACGTGACGGCCGCTCGCAGGCAAGCTCCCGTCCACAGTTCGGTTCTTAGCGTCAGGTTTGATTTTTGTGGGAAAGCAAAAGCCTCAGTGTCTCTCTCCCCCATTCGTATGTTGAAACTGTAACCCCAGCACCTCAGAAGGTAACCAGATGAGGAGATAAGGTCTTTGAAAAGGTGATGAGGTTCTTTATCAGGCATGACTGGTGTCCTTCTACAAAGGGGAAATTTGGACTCAGGCATACGCTCCGAGGAGAGGCCATGTGAGGACATGGCAAGATGGCCACCTCCACGCCAAGGACAGGACCGCAGAGGGAGCTGCCCGGCCCTTGATCTCAGACTTCCAGCGTCCAGGATTCTGAGACAACACACTTCCGCTGTGTAAGCCACGCCGTGTGTGGCGCTTGGTGAGGTTGGCCCTGGCAGACTGACTCCCCCACGCCCGCCCCCGTGTGCACACACGCCCTCCTGCACACTCACCCCCCCACACTCAGCATTCTCACATGCGCATGCGTGCACACACACACACACACACACACGCACACGTGCTGCAGGAGGCTCTGTCATTGTCACTGTGGCCCCAACACTTAGTCATTTAACAACCCCCTGGGTTGTGTTGCTTTCATGGAAGCCAACGCTTGGCTTTTCTTTTGCCGAGAGCTTCTCACTCAATTTCTCTCGGTCTCACTTTTCATTCTGACTGGGAAGGATTTTTTTTCAGTCTCTCTCTCTCTCTTGTGGTTTTGACTGTGCCCCTGGTTGTAGCTCCGACCCCACGCCTCCGGGCTTAGCTCTTGCCCATCCAATGTGTCCACTGTGGGGGGGATGGGCCTTGCTTGTCAGCTCCCCCCCACAGCTGCCCAGCCATTTGCCAAGTGGAAGGTCGGGGGAGGGGGTGTGGGGGAAGGACGTGTGAGGGTGAGAAGTGAGCTCACAGTGGGGGCCTGGGGTTGTGGACAGACCCCAAAGCCCGAGTGTGTCACGCAATCTCCTCAGCTGGGAGTTTCTGTGAGCAGTTTGAGAAGTGTTGGGGCACAGAGAATCCTGACGTGGTAGCAAGAGCCCCTTCAGGAACTTGGGGTCACCAGCTGATCACAGAGCTTTCCCTGGGGGTGCTGACGCCGGCTCGCCCCAGCTGAACTGCCCCTCCCCGAGCCACCGGGCTTGGGGTTCTCCTCCCCCTTCCTTCAGACCCACTCAAGTGCACTTCTGTCACTGCTAACAGATTGACTCTGGGCAAGGCACTCCATGCCCTCATTAACTCAGAGTTGCTAAGTATGGGAAGTCTTAGAACAATCCGTGGCAGAAAGCAGCCCCTTCCTGCTTTGAGACTCTTCATACCCCAAATCCTGTGACTCTCCTCTTCTTTTCCAGATTATTTGGGGCTGGGGGGAGGGGTCAGGGAGAGGGGTTGTTTATCACTGGAATAGCAGGAAATGGTGCCTTTTTTTCTTCTTTCGGATGTGACATTGGACAGTTTGCCTCTCAACTCAATCTCATAGCCGAACATTGGCTATTGTAATGCCTACCTTGCGGGATATGGGGGAGATTAAACGGGCTCACATGGGTGAGGACTGTTACAGACGGATTTGTGTTCCCCCCAAAATCTGTATGTTGAGGCCCTAACCGCCAACGTGTCTGTATGTGAAGATAGGGCCTCTAGGGAAGTAGGGTTAAATGAGGTCCTTAGTGCCCCAATCCAACAGTGGGCCTTACAGGAAAAGGACACCGGGGTGTGCACACGCAGGAACGAGGTTGTGTGGGGACCCTGAGAAGGCAGCTGTCTGCAGGCTGAGGAGAGAGGCCTCAGGAGAACCCAACCCTGCTGACCCAGTGATCTTGGGCTTCCAGCCTCCAGGACTGGGAGCAATAAGTGTGTGTTGAAGCCCCCCGGTCCGTGGTGGTCTCTTACAAGAGCAATAGCGAGCTAATAGAGGGGCTCCCGTGCTGGCTGGCAGGCACACAGTCCCCGTTCAATACATGGGAGTCGGGGAGGTCATTCTCCCTGCTGTTCCTACACATCTTAGATCGGCTTTTGTCCTGGACCGTCTGTTTGCACAGCCCACAGCTGTGGGACCTAGTTCCTGTCTCCCTGTGGGTCAGAGAACAGGTTCATTAACCTTCAGCCTCAATGGAGATTGGCTTCCACTGCCGGGTCATAAAAAGGGTGTTACTTTGGGGCAAAGGATGAGTCTTAGGAGACGGGGCCGGAGAGGGGGTGTGTGTGGTCTCCTAAACGGTGAGCCAGACAACTGTATGCCCAGCACTCACCTGGGCAGGTGCCTCATCACCCTGCGGGACTTGGGGGCAAGGGGACCCATTCAAACACCAGGCTCAGGCTGCTCCCCCCGCAGAGAGTAGTAAGCCATTTAAAAGGCCCTCTGGGCTCCTTGTCTCCAGCAACGGAATCACCGAGACTAATTGTTTGACAATTATTATTACTAACTCAGGGGGCCTGTCCTCAGTAAGTCAACAAATACTTACAGTGCCAGGTCCCGGGGGTGGGGGCGGGAAGCATTGAAGAGATTAGACAAAGCTCCCTGTCCTCGGGAGAACTTGCCTTCCAGTGGGGGTCCTGAGACTCTCTGGGCAACTGCTTCCCATTCCCCCACCCCCCCACCTGGAACCCAGGGGCACTCATCTGTACTAGATGGTCACACATAGCATATTTAGAATAGATCCCCATCTTTGTAGTAGCTGGGCTATGAATATTCTAGAGCTGTGCGTCCAGCTCTGCAGGGAGACTTATCAGTTCCTTTCATCTTTGCAGGGCCCTGTGAAGTGGGGGAAGCCAGTCCCAGGGAGGTTAACCAGCTCACTCCAGCTTGCTCAACTGTGGCGGGGACGGCGGGGACAGCGGGACAGTGGTGCGATTTGAACCCAGCTTTGTCTGACTTTTCCAAACCCTTCTCCTTTTTCTTTTTTTTTTTCTTTAACAACACCTGGTTATCTCCAATATCCCATTTTATCAATACAAGGGTTTTTTGTTGTTGTTTGTTTTGTTTTTTAATTTGCAACACAGATCACATGAAAGAGGTTTTCTGTGTGCTCTTCGTTTTGCTGAGTCCGGAGAAGGTGAGAGGGACACAGGTGGTGCAAGGAAAAGCTGCATTGGGCCCTGGGCTCTTGCAGGGCTGAGCTCCCACACAGGGGCCCCGGGGGCTGAGCTCTGCCTGACCTGGTCATTTTGAAATCAGGGGCCCCTCCTGGGAAGGATGCAGGCTGAGGAGAGCTGCAAGGCAGGCTCAAAAATCAGGGCTTGAGATGACTCATCTGTGGCTATTTATTACCTATCTACATTTCTCGGTCTGATTGGGCTGCTTGAGGGCCGAGCCTCCTTCTTTCTGGGTGCTGACTAAGCAACCCAGGGTCCTGCCCACCTCTGGCCTCATCTGGAGCTCACTCTCCTCGCCCTCAGCAACACGCGGGCCCCATGGGGCCGCTGGAAGTTCCCCCTAACTGCCCTCGCCGAGGTCTTCCCAGCAGCCCCACTCTCTGTGGGTTCCTGTTCTTTCTCCCTACAGTTCTCAGCTTCTATGTCACCTCCTCAGGGAAGCCCTCTCTGACCACCACGCCCATTCCATCACGAGCTGCTTAGGTGGCCTGTAGAGAGCAAGATGGAGTCACCTATGCCAAGCAGGGGCCTGTGTCAAGCAATGAAGCGGCAGTGAAGGGGACGGCAGCTACGAGATCTCACTGAGACCCGCACCGGCTGAGGACGCCCCGGAACTGATAACCAATGGAAGCAGAGCGGATCTGCAGGGGCCCGAGACTGATTAAACCCCTTTAAAAAGGGGAGGATGTTTGCAGCAAGCTGTCAGACTCTTCAGACACGACCCTTCTCTGTCTGATCGCCTCAACAAGGCAGCTGTACCCAAGGCTCTGCCCGATGGATCTCCGAACAGAACCGAGACCCTTCCCTCCTTGAACATAATTATGAAGCAGTGAGTGCCGAGAGCTGCCCCGGGGCCGGACCGAGTTCTCATCTCAACCGGGCGCCTGCAGACTGACTTCATGTCTAGTTCTTTACCTTCCTACGCCCTCTGTTCTCCTGTTCGTTGTGTGGCTTGTGTTCTGCTCGTGTGCCCTGTGAGAAGCCAAGTTAATCAGAAGGTGAAATGTCATTGAGTTTGGAATCCTGGAGCTGCTTCCTCATTATGTTACCCCTGCCTTATGATTGAATAAAGCCGACATCGTGGAAAGACACGGCTCATGTGCACGCCTTTGCCCCATGCTCAGGACACAGTTGGAGTGGCCGGCAGGATTCCATGTCATTGACTCATCGTGTGTTGGAAAATTTAGGAGAATCCGAAAAGAATGCCAGAATCTTGCTTGAATTGGCTGCAACAGAACTAAAAATAATAAATTGGGGAACAAATTGATGTGAATATAGACTTGGCAGGCATCTCACTGAGGGTGAAATCCTTAGGGGTGGGCAGGTGAAGCCAAGGTGGGCTCTATGCAAGGAGCAGTCGACAGCGGAGGCCCGTCCGGGGCTCACCCCTTGGCATGCCGGGCATGAGTTGGAACTAGCCAAAGTCAAGACCACGGGAGATTGCCTCGGATAGGCACTTGGAGGGCTAGGAAAAATTAAACCGTTTGGGAACATTGCAAAGATACAAGCCACTACTGGCCAAATTAATCTATTACTTGGCAGAAAGATGCAAAAACATTGTGGACAAATCTGTACAAATATCCTAGATATACATGGGAAATAGAGCTCTACATAGTTAAGAAATTGAATATACCAGCTGTTGGTTAACAAAAAAGGAAGGAAGATGTGGGCACGAGCTAAATGCCTAAGGATGGTGAAGAGGGTCGAGAGGCCTGATGCCATACTTTGTGTAGAAGACCCATGTCACCCCACGGAGTTAGAAGTCAGAAAGAAGCTCACAACCAGGACCCCAGGAGATGTAATCATGGATCTGAAGGATCTTAAAAGTGCAAAGCCCTTAGTGTCCCAGGCGTGCACTGTGGAGGTTCCCATCTTACTGATGAAAACCGTCTCGCACTTAGACCAAGACTGGCAGAGGGGCAAAGAGCTAGCTAGTAAAGTGATAAGGAAGGCCAAGTCAATGAATAATTTAATGAATTATTGAATAATTGAATAATTAATGAATAATGACTAATTTATAACTTTAAAGGGCAAAACACCCTTGGGACCCCAGATCCCCATCCTGAGGACCCAGGAGACTATGATCACCCCTGGTGGGGGAGGATTATCAAAGCAGACCCAGAGGCGCCTGGGTGGCCCAGTTGGTTAAGCGTCTGCCTTCGGCTCAGGTCATGATCCCGGGGTCCTGGGATCGAGCCCTGCGTCAGGCTCCTTGCTCAGCGGGGAGCCTGCTTCTCCCTCTGCCTCTGCTGCTCCCCCTGCTTGTGCTCGCTCTTTCTCTCTCTGTCAGATAAACAGATAAATAAATCTTTAAAAAAGAGAGAGGGAGAGAGGAGCAGGAATACCGACAAAGGGAACAAGGGAAATTTACTAAAACTTCTTTTACAAAAAACTCTAGGACCCCGGGGTAGATTGACCGGCCACTGAAACCGGGGACAATAGGCCATATATGCAGGTAGCACTGAGCATGGGAAAAGAAATAATAACAGACACATTTTTAGCAGCTACAGGATCCCAGATATCATTATTCAAGAGAGGGGCGACTGGCTGGCTCAGTCAGTGGAGCGTGTGACTCTTGATCTAGGGGTTGCGAGCTCGAGCCCCACGTTGGGCATAGAGATCACTAAAAAAAAATAAAAAAAAGAGAGAGAGAAAGACCTACTAAAGGAAAAACTATAAACATTGAAGGATTAGGAGGAAAAATAACCAAAGGAATACCATAGAAACAGGAGTGTTAACGTATGATAGGGAACCCATAGGACACAGCTTTGTGGCTGCACTGCAGTAAGAAAATAGCATCCAACGGGCCCTGGATGTAGCTTGCTTTTTGCTAAATCAGAGACAGATTACAGAAAGACGGGCCCCGGAAGACATTAAACACTTCCGCCCCAGATAGAGGAAAAAGGGAGGCAACAGTAGACACACCTAGACTTCCGTATGAAAGAGCAACAAAACTGAAGGACAATTCTGTCTCATGGCAGGACATTGTCACTCACGGGCACAGAAACTCTTGTTGGACCACAGTGGCCAAAGGACAGTGCAGCTTGAGAGAATCCAGGACCCTTCTCTTATGGACGTACTACGTATTAGAGAGCAGAAAACTGCTATATATTCCTGCACCCCTGCTCACCTTGCACTTGTCACTATAGGACATGTCACATACACGCACACGCACATCATCAATTAAAATACAAAAACGCAGTGTCGATCTCGTTTCTGCCAACAATGCTGCTGGATGAAATGTAATTGACAATATTCTCCTGATTTTTAGAAAAAAAGATTATTTATTTGAGAGAGAGACAAAGAGAGCCCAAGCAGGGGGAGCAGCAGAGGCAGAGGGAGAAGCAGGCTTCCCGCTGAGCAGGGAGCCCAACGCCGGGCTCTATCCCAGGACCCTGGGAGCATGACCTGAGCTGAAGGCAGACGCTTAACTGACTGAGCCACCCAGGCGCCCTTTTTTCCTGATTTTTTAAAGAAAGATTTTATTTTTAAGTAATCTCCACACACAGCATGGGGCTTGAACTCATGACCCCGAGGTCAAGAACCACACACTCCACCAACTGAGCCAGCCAGGCGCCCCCTGATTTTTTTTTTTGAACCATATCTCCAACTCAAACTTTATCTGTTTAAATGTTATATTTGCCTCCTGCTCATAAACCTTTATTTCACTCACACTGAGCAGTAAATTTCCCACACCGAAGTATCTTCCTTGCCCAATTAATCCAAAGGAAAAACACTGAAATGATTAGTGAAGAAAAATGTAGGGATTAACACACACTTTTTGTTTTTAAATATTTTTAAGGTTTAAAAAGTGTTTCAAGTGTGTAATTCCTAGTAGGAGGACATTATCTGAATGAATACCCTGGTGACAAAGCACTGTAGAATGTTTCAGCTGCGTGTGGGGCGGAGGGGTGGGGATTCTCTTCACGGCACCCCAGTTTTCTCTGTGAAAAGAGGACGGTCAGAGGTCCACTGGTTTGTATGATTGTCACATTCATTAGGTGACCAAAGTTGCTCTTCCTTCAGCAAGGGCTTTATTTGTCTTTATTTGTCTGAGGGCATTAAGCTTGACCTCCAAAATTTGGCTAACAGTTTACTGATGAGATTCATAACCTTTGAGTTGGTCTGATATTTGGATGTCTTTGCAGGGTTCTGAGCCACATCCTGGAAAACCACCGTAACTTCTGGACACTGTCTGGCAGGAGAACCTCTGGATCACTACGAGAATTTCATTGAGCCCAGACATTCTTGCCATTCCAGGCACACCCACCTGTCCCCGCCCCCAGGAGAATTACCGGGCATTTCCCCCAGGAAAGCCCCCTGGGACTGGCTTCTTCCCCCTCCCCACTCTGGGCTCTCTCAGGTTCTTCCAGAGCCTTCTTAACCCTTCCTACTATTCTTTCTTTGAGCTCTCGCTCTTCGCATTTTCACTCACACTTTCTCAGATGTTCGGCAATTTTCTGGGCTCTTGGTTGGACCTCTTTCAGCCTACGCTAGCATCTTCATCATAATCCAGTTTACAGGCGAGGGCGAGATCATGTGTTACTTCTTCCCAACGGCCCAGAAGTCGGTGTGCTTTTTCCCTCACCACTTATAAGGCTGAACTGCATCAGGATGTATTTCAATAGCTCTGTCACAGTCTCGCATGGCAGCGTTTAGCTTCTGTAATTTGGTGAAGACACGGGCTCTCTTGGCGTATACAGAACAGCCAAGCGAGGATTCAGCTTGTTGGCCTCTGTGAACAAGTTGGAGGTTTTCTGTAGCTCACCACACTTTAGGGCACCAAGGACAGCCACTTTTTTATCATTCGTCTGATCCATCGTTTCCTCGATCATCTCTACACTGTCATCTCCCATTTCTTGAGGGGCATCAGCATCCGGTTCAAACACACCTTCACTGTCAATTTCTAGATCACTTTCCTCACTTGATGGCTCACCTGTCTTTATGTTTTCCTCCACCTTCTTCCTGTCTTTTTCTTCCTTGATATTGTCTTCTGACTTAGTTTTATGAGTAGCAGGTGGCCTTTTACTCCCCTGCTCTCCACCTGCTCCCTCCGGAAGCGATGCTCGGATCCTGCCTGCACATTTTCACAGAAGCTCGCTCACTGTGTGGGGGTCCGTGGTCCAGAGGCGGCGGGAGGCGGTGGGCCCGGCAGAGGTTGCGTCCCACTTCCAGGCACGGGTGACTGTGACCGTGTGGAAGGAGGCGGCTGCTGCGAACTCTCCTGATTTTTTGTCTTATTGAATTAACCGGATACTTCACATACTGACACAATAGAAACAGCCACACTAGTAACAGGTCCCAACCACCGTGTAGAAAATTAGCTAATTACACCATCTGCTTAATTAACGCAGCATTAAAAGAATAAGGCTTTTCACATTAGGGGAGAAAGAGAGACACACCAAACACCAGACCCAACCCTACCAGACCTTCCAGAATCTTCTGACAGCGGTCTAGATTTGGCACATACAGCGTGGGAGGTTGATCCAGAAATTGCCCCACTGGTTGAAGCAGCCTGGGAAGATGGCTCAGATTTTTCAGGAGACACGTTGCATGATGATGCCTGGCCACACCAGGTCCGTGCTGATCCGTTTGAGCGCCAAGATGTCCGCACTCCCACGAGTCATCCTTATTTTAACAATTGCTTCTTTTTTTTTTTTTTAAAGATTTTATTTATTTATTTATTTGCGAGAGAGAATGAGAGACAGAGCGCACGAGAGGGAAGAGAGTCAGAGGGAGAAGCAGACCCCCCGCTGAGCAGGGAGCCCGACGCGGGACTCGATCCCGGGACTCCAGGATCATGACCTGAGCTGAAGGCAGTCGCTTAACCAACTGAGCCACCCAGGCACCCCTATAACGGAGGACATTATTCTAGGCTACAGACATAGCCACCTGTACCACAGGATTGCCAAAATTTCGTGGCTGGTCTTACACATGATAACCATCACTACAGCCAACATTCTGGTGAGCGCCGAAGGCAAAAATAAGACTTTAGCTCCTGAATACAATGTAACATTCCCACACCACGAAACCAGCGTGTGCCGAACTCAGTTTTTCAAATCATGTCCCAACCATACCAGGATTGCCTGAGTGCGTACCAGGCTATTTTTCCGACAATACCCTCTTTCCAGAGCTAATTATATATGCACTGAATTCTCCTAGAGCTCAGAAAGCAGCTCTTAGACACTTTCGCCATTAGAGTGAGGATGTTAAGCTTTCCCAACAAAATTTTTATTCTAGCTTACAAACTGCACACCCATATCAAGTCATAGATAGCACGAACCACACACTAGATGACTATGGACAAAATACGACAGAATGTGAAAGACCGGACTTAGGCATTCATTCAATGAAGACTTTAGTAACGTCTCAAACCAACATGCCACTCACATTATAAACAAGAAGCGTTTTATTTTTTTAAAGATTTTATTGATTTGTTTGACAGAGAGAGAGTTAGTGAGAGCAGGAACACAAGCAGGGGGAGTGGGAGAGGGGGAAGCAGGCTTCTTGCCGAGCAGGGAGCCCCATGCGGGGCTTAATCCCGGCACCCTGGGATCACGACCCGAGCCGAAGGCAGACTCCCAACGACTGAGCCACCCAGGCGCCCCAACAAGAAGTATTTTAACTGAAAACATGGAATCAATCACATCCATTAAATTAATTAATTAATTAATTTATTTATTTATTTATTTTAAAGATTTTATTTAACAGAGAGAGACACAGCAAGAGAGGGAACAAGCAGGGGAATGGGAGAGGGAGAAGCAGGCTTCCCGCGGAGCAGAGAGCCCGATGCGGGACTCGATCCCAGGACCCCGGGATCATGACCTGAGCCGAAGGCAGACGCTTAACCGACTGAGCCACCCAGGTGCCCACATCCATTAAATTTAAAAACATTAGTACTGTCCCACATAATCTCAGTACACAAACATGTGTGCCCAACGTGGATCATACACTGTAGGATACCCAGACATCACATGCACGAATCTTACAATAAACTCATACAAATCTTTTGTCAACTCATGGTATGAATTGTGGTACCAACCAGGCATGGAACAAGAGAATATATATAAGGAAGATGAATATCCTGAAAATATTCCTGGTATTGATGCATATGATGAATATCCTCAAAGCACTGCTACTGATAGACCTTCATTATATCATTTTCCATACTTTACCCCACCCCTAGAAAATTTCCAATGCCAACAGGATACCCAAAGGATGACAACATTATGTCCATAAATGAAAATGATGCGTATTATAATTACAACTTGACAGATGTCCGGGATTTTCCATTCTTGGGCAATTTTTGTGTGAGACATAGGGATACACCATGTGATAACACACATGGAACTTGGTGTGCGAAAACTTCATCGGCTTACTTAAGACCTGAAGAATTTTATACAAAGAAGGTAATGGAAGTTTTGCACCTGCCGAATTGGATTGGAAATTAAAAATAGGACGAACCTTGCTTCCATAGCTGGATCACCACTTCACACACCAAGCTACACCTGATTCACATGTACCTAAAAATTCACTTTATTATATGGAGCAATTATGCCATAATTGGATAATGGTATGCCTAAGAGGCTTTGAAGGTAATTTTACCACACACCTACACAGAGATGGTGCTATAAGGCCAATTCTTTTATTATTATTATTTTTAGGACTTTATTTGTTTATTTGAGAAAGAGAGAGAGCACACGAGCAGAGGGGCAGAGGGAGAAGGAGAAGCAGACTCCCCACTGAGTAGAGAGCCTGGCACCGGGCTTGGTCCCAGGACCCTGGGATCATGACCTGAGCCAAAGGCAGATGCTTAACCAACTGAGCCACCCAGGCGCCCCAAGGCCAATGCTTTTAAAACTAATCCTTGTATGCTTTCAACTAGACCTTACAGTGGCACACACAAAGGGATACTTTTACACAGAATATTCGGGAAACCAATGCCTAAATTATCCATTTAGAACAATGCGGACTTTAAAACACTGGATTACAGGACGTGGGCATTACCCTGATGGACCAATAAATTGCTCTAGAGCATGAAAGATAAGCTCACGTTCAGCCACTGACACCTTCTGCATACCCCATGAGAACGGAATAGAACTGAAGCTCTTAAATAATACCATAAGTAGGCAACTCCCGATTAACAGGATAGCTGAATATAAGTTATGCTTTAATAACACAGGATATAGTTTAAGTTGGAATGATGACACAGAGGTTATGCATGGATGTCACACAGCACCTCCATAGTTGAGGATATTCCCATAGACCACGTCATGTCCTCATGGAATTGACATCTTTTCCAATGATAACACTTGTGGACAAGCTCCAGACTTATCAGATATTGCATGCAATGTTACATGGTGGGATGTTTCCAGCTTAAGGGACTACCTGTTAGAGAGTCCACTACTGCAGGCCAGCATCACAACTTATAAACCACCGATTAACATTACTAATTGTTGGAAATCTGGGCATCCTGTAGTTAAAACAAAATGGTTCATAGGACAGTCTATGACACGAGTACAATCACATTTAACTGAATTTTGGCACGTGAGAGGTAAATGGGATAAAATGATCTTTCCCTGTGATCATACTCTAGGTAATTCTATTTATTTATTTATTTTTTAAAGATTTTATTTATCTATTTGACAGAGAGAGACACAGCGAGAGAGGGAACACAAGCAGGGGGGAGTGGGAGAGGGAGAAGCAGGCTTCCCGCGGAGCAGGGAGCCCGATGCGGGGCTCGATCCCGGGACCCCGGGACCGTGACCTGAGCCACCCAGGCGCCCCTATTTGTAACTTTTTTTTTTTTAAGATTTTATTCATTTATTCATGAGAGACAGAGAGAGAGACAGAGGCAGAGGGAGAAGCAGGCTCCCCACGGAGCAGGGAGCCCGATGCGGGACTCGATCCCAGGACCCCGGGATCACGACCTGAGCCGAAGGCAGACGCTCAACCGACTGAGCCACCCAGGCGTCCCTATTTGTAACTTTTTGAGGAGTCACCATGTTGTCTCTAGCGACTGAACCATTTTACATCCCTCCCAGGAGTGCACAACAGTTGTAGTTTCTCCATATCCTCTTTTTTTTTTTTTAAAGCTTTTATTTATTTATTGACAGAGACACAGCGAGAGAGGGAACACAAGCAGGGAGAGTGGGGGAGTGGGAGAGGGAGAAGCAGGCTTCCCGCGGAGCAGGGAGCCCGATGCGGGGCTCGATCCCGGGACCCCGGGACCGTGACCTGAGCCCAAGGCAGACGCCTAACGACTGAGCCACCCAGGTGCCCCCATACTCTAGATAATTTTAAAGACTTATTTATTTATTCGAGAGAGAGAATGAGCACATGGCTTGGGAGGGGCAGAGGGAGAAAGAGAGAGAGTCTTAAGCAGATTCTGCGCTGATCATGGAGCTTGACACAGGGCTCGACTGAGATCACTACCTGAGGTGAAACCAAGAGTTGGATGCTCAACTGACTACACCACCCAGGCGCCCCCATATTCTAGATAATTTTAATAGCCTTGCAGCTATGAGTCCATCACTTTAGGTCCTATCACATCTCCATGGTATAAGACACAACTCAATTGCTCCAAGACCATTCCTACTCATGACACATCTCTTTGCAAATTATTTAATATGACTGGCACATACAATGTTACTTTAATATCAAAATCTGAAGTCAACCTATATAACATAACAAAGGAAGTGATCATCCCAATATGTCCATTAGAACAATTAGATTTGGGGCGCCTGGCTGGCTCAGTCAGTGGAGCATGCGACTCTTGATCTCGGGGTCATGGGTCCGAGCCTCATGTTGGGTGTAGAAATTACTTAAGAATAAAATCTAGCCTTTGGTTAATAAAACCTCAATTATACGAAGAAAATCACCAGCATGGTGGAAAACATTGGGAATTGATTTTAATGCAAATTTAGTGACACAGATTGATCCAGATGTGCAACAATATTTCTTCTCATTGACCCAACCATTGGATGTACAGTGGGTGGAACTGGTCAGCACAGCATCCTATCTGTGAGAATATAACCAGAACTGATCCATCCACACCAATTTACATAGCTAAAGGAATCACCTTTGACAAACGTGGTGTGTAACCCAGGAGTCCAGGCCCACGTATTATTGAGAGAGGATGTTGGAATGCTACACACTGTATGAGAACATTCCATTGGGAGCCACAAGGGACCCCTGGTATTACCAACCCAACGCCAAAACTCCTCAGGTCAAATACGTTTGAACCTATTTTACCTAACCCTCTGAGAATTGTATACAGTCCCATGCCACAGAGCGTTGAAATAATCTTCCTGAAAGAACAACTCAGTTTGTATTATCTACAACCTGAATGTAAGATTTAGGGCACAGAGCTAGGAACAACCACCCACGAATGGCCCAACTGACCCCTCTTCCCCCCATGGATAGGATTAGGCTTAGAAAGCCTACAATCCTGGTAGGATGAGGCATCATTGCTAACTTAATTACCTCTGGAATTCAGGGAGCAGAAGTCCAGACTATTAAGCAAACTATTATTTATTTGCAATTAAAAAACACATGAACCTCCTACTTCATGCAATCATAAATTTAGGTTCCAAGACCTCCTCAGCATTCATAAAACTATATTCCCTTGTCTCAGCTGGGCATGGTTACCATGCCTACCAATGGGACTTCAGCCAGAACACGGGCCGTAAGGTCCAGGCCCTCCAACAAAATTTACTTCATCTTAGAGATTTCTACATAAGAGACCAATTAAAAAATAGTTGCCGTAGAATGGATAACCTCCTCCAGAGAGCTTGGAACGATAATGGAAACATTACTGCAATAGGAAAAATGTATTCTTCTGACCAGACAGAATCTCTTTTAGGATTAGACACCTCCAGATCTTGGGGTTGTGACAATATAGGGCAACGTAAACTTTCATTGTTAAGACTATTAGGGGGTCAAAGCTTATTAGCATATGACATATATATACAACTAATACCTGGTAACATGGTACTCGTGGCAACATATACACCCCGCTGGCTTGATGTTTATGACAAGGAGATGGTATCCCAATGATCGCATATCATGTATTACACCCGGCATGAACTGGAAATCAATGCTGATCTTTTTCCTTGAACAAGAACATCCGTTGGGGTGACTGAGTGGCTCAGTCAGTTGAGTTGAGCCTCTGCCTTTGGTTTGGGTCATGGTCCTGGGTCCTGGGATTGAGCTCTGTGTTGGGCTCTCTACTCAGCGGGGAGCCTGCTTCTTCCTCTCCCTCTGCCTGCCCCTCCCCCTGCTTGTGCCCTCTCTCTGTCAAATAAATAAATAAAATCTTAAAAAAAAATCCTTTGAAAATTTATTTTTGGACAAGGGACTCTATTTTATTTTATTTTTTTAAAGATTTTATTTGTTTATTTGACAGAGAGAGAGAGAGAGAGCGAGAGCAGGAACACAAGCAGGGGGAGCGGGAGAGGGAGAAGCAGGCTTCCCACAGAGCAGGGAGCCCGATGCGGGGCTTGATCCCAGGACTCTGGGATCATGACCTGAGCCGAAGGCAGACGCTTAACGACTGAGCCACCCAGGCGCCCGGGACTCTTTATTTTTTAAAGTTTATTTATTAGGGGGACGCCTGGGTGGCTCAGTCGGTTAAGCGGCTGCCTTCGGCCCAGGTCATGATCCCAGGGTCCTGGGATCGAGTCCCACATCGGGCTCCTTGCTCAGCAGGGAACCTGCTTCTCCCTCTCTCTCCCTCTGCTTGTGCTCTCTCTGTCAAATAAATAAAAAATCTTAAAAAAAAAAAAAAGTTTATTTATTAGGAATCTCTACACCCAGCATGGCACTTGAACTCACAACCCCAAGATCAAGAGTCACATGCTCGTCCGACAGAACCAGCCAGGTACCCCTGGACACGGGACACTTTAATTGGATAATTTGCGCTAATAGCTTTTCAGAGGTCATGTTCTCTCTTCATGCTAGAATGAATGATATTATTATCACCATAAACAATGAATGCATTAAAATGTTGTATGCTGTTAATATAACACTTTATTTATTTATTTTTAAAGATTTTAATTATTTGACAGACAGAGACAGCAAGAGAGGGAACACAAGCAGGGGGAATGGGAGAGGGAGAAGCAGGCTTCCCGCTGAGCAGGGAGCCCAATGCGGGGCTCAATCCCAGGACCCCGGGATCATGACCTGAGCTGAAAGCAGATGCTTAACAACGGAGCCCACCCAGGCGCCCCAATGTAACATTTTTACATGAAAACTTGGAAGGACTCAGAGCAGCCTGTCAAACATTACCCAGCAAGCCTACCCACTTTGAACGAGCTGCACGGGCCATGCATGAGGCCTCAGCACTCAACACCAACCTACCTGCACTGAGCAAAGATACACAAAACTTAAATGACGAACATTCCTTTCTAGAGTTGTTAGCAAAACCCTTCAAACTCATGATTTGTTCTGGCTCATGGTCTGACTGTAATCCTTTAAAATACTTAAAGATGGGATGGAATCCTGTCTCTACACACGTTTGGGAATCCATTAAGGAAATTCTATTGCTTTTAGTTATTATTTTTGTTATATATCTTATTTAATCATGCTGTTAGAATGTTATACACCCCTGGGCTTAAGAAGGAAAAGGCCTGTGTCAAGCAATGAAGCGGCAGTGAAGGGGACAGCAGCTACGAGATCTCGCTGAGACCCGCACCGGCTGAGGACGCCCCGGAACTGATAACCAACGGAAGCAGAGCGGGCCTGCAGGGGCCCGAGACTGATTAAACCCCTTTAAAAAGGGGAGGATGGGGCGCCTGGGTGGCTCAGTTGGTTAAGCGACTGCCTTCGGCTCAGGTCATGATCCTGGAGTCCCGGGATCGAGTCCCGCATCGAGCTCCCTGCTCGGCAGGGAGTCTGCTTCTCCCTCTGACCCTCCTCCCTCTCATGCTCTCTGTCTCTCATTCTCTCTGTCTCAAATAAATAAATAAAATCTTAAAAAAAAAAGGGGGGGGAGGATGTTTGCAGCAAGCTGTCAGACTCTTCAGACACGACCCTTCTCTGTCTGATTGCCTCAACAAGGCAGCTGTACCCAAGGCTCTGCCCGATGGATCTCCG
>NC_058406.1:8701002-8782165 GCF_002201575.2 Neomonachus schauinslandi
CCATCCATCCATCCATCCATCCATCATCCATCCATCCATCCATCCATCCAACCATCCACACACACACCCATCCATCCACACACCCATCCATCCATCCACACACGCATCCATCCATCCACCCACCCACACACTGATCTCTCACCTCACCCACCCACCCATCTATCATCCATCTACTGACTCATTTTTTAGCAAATATTTATTCAGGGGTGTTGGCTTTTTCTGCAGTCCCCTGACTCTAGCTGTCCCTTCTAAAAGAATCCCCAGGGCAAGAGAGAAGGTCTGGGTTGATCCACATCAGAACCTACTCAGATCTAGCCCTATCTTGGGATGGGGGTGGGGTGGGACCACTGTGCCTGGAGCCTCCCAATCTCCTGAGTCCTCGCACCTCCAGGCACCAGGCATTGTGAGCAGGGTGTTGTGTGGAGGGGAGGAGCTCCCTTCCCTGGCCCTCAGTCCCACGGGGCCAGGCAGCAAACTCCCTGGAGCTGCGGAGGACGCCTTCTGTCCAATCGGGGCAGGTCTTTCACAGAGCAGGAGGGGAGTGTGGCTTGTCCTGAGTCATCTCTGCACGTGTTTGTCCGCGCTTTCTTTTTTCGCTGCCGGTAGCGTTCCTGGAAACCGTCCTGGGTACCAGTGCACCTCTGGATGGTGGGGGAAGGGAAGGGTTAAGGCAGAACCTTCAGAGAGAGTAGCTCACTTTTGAAGTGACTTCACAGCTGCGGCCGGAGCCGGGGAGGTGTGCTGGGGAAGTCTGCTGGCGGCGCCCTGCGCCACCCGAGGGTCACCCAGGTGCGGCTCCGGGCTCTGGCCCCGCACGTGGGTGCAGCACGCTTCCCAGGCCGCCTAGGTGGGCGCTTCCCCCGGCCAGCTCAGCCTTCCGCCAGGCCGGGATGTGCCCCCTCCGCACTGTGCTGGGACTGCTGCTCCTGGGGGTGCTGGGAGCCTTCCCACAGGTAAGAGGGTGGCAGGAGCCTGGGAGGCACCAGTGGTCCAGAGTCCCCTCCTTGCCACCGCTGCCCTGAGCCCCTGGCAATGTGGGGGGCGTGGGGCACAGGGGAAGTCGGGGAGTCCCCTCACCTCATTACCGCACCCAGCTGGGGTGAGGGGGCACAGGTGACAAGTAGGGTGACAGGAACCTGCAAGGATTCACAGGTGGGAGGTTGGCTGACTGGCAGCTGGTGGGGCCTCTCCTCCCCCGCCCTGGCAGAACGCTGCGATTATTCATTCAATCGGCAGTAACTGAGCTGTGGGGGCTATCTGCAGGAGGTAGGCTGTTTGCGGGTGGGGCTCCTGGGCAGGCCAGTGGGGTTGGTGTTGGGGCTCTCCTTGCTACTGGCCCCTGGTCCCTAACATGGTTGGCGAGGGGGAGTTGAATGTGGGTGAGAAGAGGGAATGAGGGAGCTAGATGGGCCAGATGAGTACCCTCGTCCCCACCCCTGTCTGGCCAACACGTGGATCCCAGGCCCCGGAGCACATAGTAGGTGTCTGCCCCTGGAAAAAGGTCAGCGGTGGGGCTGACGTCTGCTGTAGGAAAACCCCAGAACCGAATCTGGGGACTGCTTTAGGAAAACTGGGCCCTTACTAGTGGCCAGCACTGAGCTAAGCATGGGGTGGGGGCAGAGCTCAGATTAAGCGGACGTGGTCTACTTTACCAACAGCACTGAGCGCAGGGTCTGAGGAGGAGAGAGGCCTGTGGCTGACCATAATACCCAGGTGGAATACAGTAGGTGTTGGTGAGGGGCCTGCTGAACATTGGTACCGAGCTCAAATGCAGGAACAACAGCGGTCTGTTGGGGGAGGGGCAGGCCCATCCTCTTTAATCCTACAGAAAGGGGAGGTCAGCCCTATTCATCCCATCCTCGGGGCAGGGAGAGGAGGGAAGTGGAGTGGTCTCCAGGCGGGAGGAGGAAGAGTATAGGTAGAAAAGGGGGACAAGCCGATGCCCCCCCCCCCAGCCCCACCCGGTCTTCCACGGGACAACGTGAGACAGGAGGCAAAGGGGGTAGCGAATGCCCCAGCTACAGAACCCTCCTGGCCCTTCGAGTCCTCTGCTGATGACCTGGGGGAAGGTGTGAGTTTGGGGTGCCAAGGGCTCGGGGAGATAAAGGGAAGGAAAGAATGTGAGGGGGACTTGGGGGCTTTGGTGGCTGGAGCTCGTGTGCTTCCTTTCTACAGAGTGAAACCCCTGTTTAAATTTTTTTTAAAAGTATGTATTTACTTATGCAAGTAATATATGAATATATCCTCGATGCAAAAAGTACAGATAAAGCTAAATCTTTGGACCTCCCCTCATCCTGATTCCTTTGGAGGTATAACTGCCATCCTGGGTTTGGTGTCTCCTTGGCACACCTTTATAAATGCATGTCCATGTTTTATTAGTTTTAGAGAAATAGGTAGGGTTTTCCATATACTATACAGAATGCACGGCTCTTCATTTGGCTTCTACGTCTGCAATATGTCTTGGACATACCGTCCCGGCGATCCCGTTTCCCTTTTATTTATTTATTTTTCCCACATGTTTATCTTTGAAAATGCTATGTAGTATTCTACCAAATGGGGGTTCCATAGTTTTATTTATTTATGTCCCTGATGGGTGGGTGATAAGATTCTTACCACCGTTTTTTTTGGTTTGTTTGTTTGCAATTACAGTGGACAGCCCCATAGGGATGCTTTTGGGAATGTGTAGGCTTCTTTCCCAGAGAAGCTGAGGCGAGAAGGTAGAGGTTGCAGGGTGAAAATGCATTCAGGTAGTAAGATGCCACCAAATTGCCTTCCAGGGTGGCTGGACAATCCCCCGCAACTCCCCAAAGCAGTGCCTGAGCGTAGTGACTTCCCCACGTCCTAACCGACTTTTGATCTTATCAGAGTTTTTATTTTTGTCAGTGTGACCGGTGAAAAGTGCCATATCCTTGTTGTCTTAATTTGCATTTTCCGCCTACCGGAGAGCCTGTGTGACTCTCGTGGTCTCAGACACTGGGGCATTTCTTGGCAGGAATTGGGCTGCCTGCTCAGCTTCCTAGTCCCTCCGACTCCCCTAAGCCTTCTCCCGCCTCTGGTGTCCCAGTGAAGTTTTGGGAATTCATCATTAAAAAAAAAAAAAGAAAAAGAAAAAAAATCCCAAGTCAGGGATTTTAAATCCTTTTTTCTCACCATCTGATTTGAGACTCCATCATTTTGTGGTTGACGCCTGAGGCAAGAATGCTTTCTTGCTGTGTGTCACCTTCTGAGGAAGAGATTTGGCCTCTGATGCCTCACACTGCAGTCTCCCCAAGAGTGGTTTTGGTAGTGTGACCAGGATTGCTCTGATGTGAATCCTGAGAAGAATTCATTGCCCTCATGCCTCACCCTCGCCGCCATCTTTCTCATGTGGTCACCCCGGGGTGGGTCGGTCGGTCGGTGGTGGCAGGGGAGGGAGGCCCAGGGCCTTTCGGTGAGCTCTGCAGACTTCAAATTCCTGTCATCCTCTTCCAGTGCTAAAGCTACAACCAAACTCCCTCCCGCACCCACGCCCTCCCATCCCAGCTCCCTTTCCCTCCAGCCAGTTGTAGGACCCTGATGCTCCCGCTGGGTACGGCTCTCCTGAACGAGCCTCTGCTGGGGTGATTCATAAGCTCTATGTGTCTCTCTTCCCACAGGGCTTTTCAGAGCTTGGCTAGTGACCCCACAGGGCGGAGGGCTAATAGTGGGTTGTAGGTACCGGCAGGAGGAAGATGAGACTTTCCTGTCTTGTTTGGGAAAGAGGACTTTTCCTGCAGCTCACAGGCCACATGGAGGCAGAATTCCACCTTATGCACCAAGCGGAAGGGACCCAGAGCGGGGTGTCCGATGGGAGGTGGCGGAGGAGGTGTGGGCTGATCTTATGCAGGGCCCCCCTTCCTCAGAGAGAGGCCTGGGCAGCCAGGAGAGCACAGTGGGGTTTGAGCGGGGTGGGGAGGGGGGGCCTTAGTCAGCTTGAGATCAGTCAATGCTGAAGAAGGGCAGCGTTTACTGTAAGTTTCTGACTCTGTTCCCACTCATATCTGACCTAGACTTGTTTCTTGAGTTGTGATTCATCCTTAAGCTCAAATGCACCTTCCTCTAGGCCTCTTTTGCCTCAGGAACATCATCAGAAGGAAAATGGGGCTGAGGGAGATCTGGGTCTGGGTCGCCCCGGAAACTTGACGGTCGTTGGCCCAGATGGTTAGTTTAGCCCCGCCCGGGCCAGGGTGGCTTCATCGGGCTCGTGTGCTGACCCTGGGGGTGGCCCGTCCAGGGTCACGGGCGCCATTTTCCGGACGAGGATGCAGAGGCTCAGAGGCTGAGGACGGTCTTGCCCGTAGTGTCAGGACGGGTCAGGGGCTGAGTGGGACCAGAGTCGCAGACCCAACGGACAGAATGTTCAAAAAAGCCAGCTCAGCAAGACCAGTTCTCCAGCTTCTCTCTCTCCTGCCACCTCCCCACCCCCCGAGGGGCTGTTGGGGCGGAGGGAGGGAGGCGTCATTCCAAAATCTTTGCTGCCTATGGTTGAAAACCACTGGCATTCTCAGTGGCCTCCCTGGTGGGGAGGGACCTTTTCTATGCCGCCCAGTTCAGTTACTCACTGACTTCTTGGGTCTTTGGGGATATTCCTCCAAGTACTCATTCATTCATAAAATCATAAAGGAACAGCTGCTCTGTGCCTGCCATGTGCTGAGTGCTATGAAAGGTAAGCCATTATTAAGCTCCTCTTGTATGCTAGGTATTGTGGATGCAGGATGAAGGTGAACCGGTCCTTGGCCCCAAGGGTCTGGGAAGAGGGACCCGGAGGAGAGTGACCAGCGCTGTGGGGAGATCGGCCCCCCTCCCCCCCCAGCGGGAGCCCACAAAGGGCCCGTGCTCGCCTCCACTGCACTGGTGGGGACAGCTTTTGATGCGGGGGAGGGGAGGGGAAGAGGTGGGAGGGAAGGGTAAGAGGTTGTGATAAGAAGCTCGGTACCACTGACGGCGCTAATGTCCTTGCCGATGGCCGGGTGGAACCGCATGTCAGCGCGGGGGTGTGGCGATGCGCTCTTGAAACTCCATCGTTGGCTTCCATGCAGGGTCTCTGGGCCTCCAGGAGCTGACTGCCCAGTGCGGTTCCTGCACTGGAACAGGCCGAGAGTTCTCTCTGTCCACGTGGTCTCGTAGTGGAATGGGGGGGCGGTGCCCACTGGGCCCCTGGCCTCCCTCCCCGAGCAGACTGGGATGATGGAGGTGGTCCCAGAAACAAGCCGGCCCTTCTAGCTGGTGGGCTGACATGGGGAGGAATCCAAGGCACCTCCAAGAGCGGACAAAAGCTAAAGTACCCTGGGGGGAGAGGGGGCACTCCCTATTCTTTAATGCCATTCAGTTTTCCCTGGCAGCCGCTGCTGCTGCTGGGTCAGGTAGCACAGGGCTGGTGGCTTTTATCCCATCCGAGGTATTGCTGAGTGAGGCCCGAATCCTTGCTGCAGCCCCAGAACTTTCAGGAGGACCGTGATCTGAACAACTGGTTCAGGTAGCTGGCCTGGGGTTTCTCTAGGGCAGGAGGGGCATCGGTCGGTGAGAAGTGAGGTGTTGCAGAATTTGGACTCAAGGCCAGACCTTGATAATGTTGACTTACTTGCCTCCATGCCATCCATCCCCTCTCGTCTCAGTTGCCCTATAATCTTTAGTGGCTTCCCATTGCCAAAGGCAACATTTCCCAAAGTCACTTCCAGGGAACAGGCGTTCCATGAGGAAAGGGTTCCATGGCCACCCAAGATTGGGAAATAATTTGTCTCTCTGCCCCCAACTTTTTCTTGGCGAATCGGAGAGCGGGCAAGCACATTAAAGGCCCCACGATTTAAAATGTAAACCTCTCAGATGGAATCCAGCAGTGGGTGGGTTGGTTGTATTTTGTTTTTTGGGTTTTTTTGGCTTGTTACCCGTGGACATCAGGTGGAACCAGCATTTGGTGGAACCAGCATTTGGTGGAATGCCGTGTGGGAAATGACGAGTATGTGCAGTCTGGCCCTGAGTCCTGGGCCCCTTCCCCTTCTGCTCCCACTGTCTCACCCCACAAACCACTGAATTCCCCTACCGCTCTGTTCTTTCCCACACGTGGACCTTCTTCTCTGTGGTGCCTTCCACTGGGGAAGCTCTCCCCTCATTTCCTCCTGCCAAGATCTTACCTTTCTTCCAGAAAAAGTGGAAGTGCTCCTCCTCCAAGAAGTCGTCACGAATCCCCCACGCTCTGTCTTGTTCTCTCCCCTTCCCATGATGCTCACATCATTCTGCTTTGCTTCCGTGATCGCTGTGTTTTTCTGATCGTGTCTTTGAGGTTCTCCTTCAGTCATTCATTCCACAGATTGCTGCGTAGTGTCTCCCGTGGGCCTGTCGTGGGAGCTGCGTTCGTGAGCTGGGACCGTCTGGTACTGGCTTTCGTGGGGCCCGTGGTTCCGAGCCCAGTGCCTGATTCCCCCCTCCCCACCCCACTCCCAGGCCTTCAGGGGATGCTCGGTGCTTTATTCTTTGCCTTCTGGGTTAGGGCCCTGGTTTAGTTCCCTCCTGGGGCGTCTTAACCACCCATTCAGTGGCTCAGAACAACACAGAGGATTATCTTTCCGATCTGTAGCTCCTAAATCCAAAATGGCACTGGGCTGGAATCGAGGTGTGCGCAGGCCTATGGAACTCTCTGGAAGCTCGAGGGGGAAAAATGCATGGCCTTGCCTTTCCAGCTGCTGGAGGTATGGCATCCCATGGCTCAGGCTCCTTCCTCCATCTTCACGCCAGCCGCACAGCCCCTCTCTGGCCCTGTCGCCGTCCCCAACTCTATCTGACTTGGACTCATCTGCCCTTCCAAGGACACTTGTGATGGCACTGTGCTCACTTGGATAACCCAGGATCATCTCCCCATCTCAAGGTCACTCTTAGCAACCTCATTCCCCTCTGCCACATAAAGTGACGTCATCATCTGGTTCTGGGGTTTAGGACGGGGACATCTTTGGAGGGGCGCTATTCTGCCCACCACAGACCCCTTCTCGTCTTCTTCCACCCCACAGGGGAGATTCGCAGGGAGAATGGCTACCGTTCCTGTGACTCCATCTCGGAGAAGGTCTCAGCTGTTCCTGGCATTCGCTCCTGCCAGGGGTGCCAGACCCCCTCCCTGGGGGCTGTTTCTGGGTCTACTGTCTTTGGGTTTTATCTCCAACCCCAGCTGGAGGGCTGGGCTGCATGGAGCCATATGCACACCCCCCTCGGCCCCCTGAAGGCCAGGGTTGGGAACTGGAGGGCAGCTCCCCCTGGCTCCTGCTCCTAGGTATGAGAGCCAGGAGGGATGTAGCCTGCGGGCAGGGTGTGCCCGTGGGTGTGTTTAAGGTTGGGGAGGAGCTCGACTTCAATTTTAGGTGGTCTCTTGGCCTGGAGCCTCCAGCGTGCCCTGTGGGAGGAGAGCGGGGTTCAGAACTCCCCAGGACCAGGAGCTGACAGAATAACCTAGTGGTTACTTCCGAGCAGGGCTGTAGTCAGCAGAATACTGGTCCCTTAAAACGTCTACGTCCTAATCCCCGGAATCTGTGAATATGGCACCTTACATGGAAAAGGGGACTTGGTGCCTGTGATTAAGGGTAGAGACCTTGAGAGGGGGAGATCAGCCTGGATTATCCAGGTGAGCCCACTGTCCTCCCAGGAGTCCTTCAAAGCAGAATCTTCCCTGGCTGTGTCAGGGAGAGGAGACGTGGAAGAAGAGGAAGAGGTGACAGAAGGATGTGCCCCACCAGTGTGGGCTTTGCAGAAGGAGGAGGGGGGCCAGTGTGCCAGGGAACACAGCAGTTGCCAGAAGATGACCTTCACTGATGGGCAGCAAAGAGATGGGACCTCAGTTTTCACGGCAAGGAAATGGATTCTCCCCCATAGCCTCTGGCAAGGATGCAGCCCTGCCCACACCTTGATTTTTGCCTGCTCACAGTTGACCTGGACTGGGTAGGGAGTGAGAAAAGGGAGGGGTCTCTGGGAGAGCGGTGTGAAGGACGAGTTGGGGGTGTGCTGGACAAGGGGAATGGGGTGGTCAGGGAGCAGCACATGCAAGGACGCTGGAGGGAGGGAGGGAGGGTAGGGGTGGAAGTGGGGATGGGAAGAAGGTGGGAGAAGGGGCCAGAGGATGCACAGGCCAGCTGGGTCTCCTGGGCCACTGTCCGCACTATGGGCTTTATTCATAGTTTCGTCGGAACCCTTCAGCAGGGTGGAGGGAGGAGACCAGGTCTGTGTCTTGAAAAGATCCCTCTGGCGTCTGCGCTGTGAGTGGGGCACGGGGAATGGGCTTGATGAGAGGAGGGCCTTGGATGGCTATTGGCAAGTCCAGGTTGGGGGGCAGTGAGGAAGTGCTGGTGAATTTGAGGGTACCATTGGGGGTTAAGCATGCAGGACTAGTGACAGAACGTGGCAGATCAGAGCCTGCACAGGAAGGTTCGGGCCAGATCCTGGCGCTAATGCTGTCCAGCTGTGTGATTTTAGGCAAGTTTCTTAACCTTTCCGCGCCTCAGTTTCCCCATCTGTAAAATGGGACAGATGGCAGGTCTAGGGTGGCACCTGGGATTCTGCCTCTTTAGCAAGCTGCCAGGTGGGGCCAGTGCTCCTGGCCCAGGCACCTCACCTTGAATAATAGAGGCACGGATCCCCAAGGATAGGTAGGGGTGGGGTGCATCTCCCAGCTCTGCCTGCCTCTGGTCCCTTCGGGTATTTTGCATTTGATCTGACTCCTCTACCCCCCACCCTGCACCTCTAGCCACTTGGTTCCTGCAGGTGCAGCCCAGCTCCTGTTCTTCTCTATGCAGCTGAAACCAGGTGGGGCTTTTTGAAAGTGAAATTTACCAGGTTTTGTAGGGAAAACCAAACCAGCCTGAAAAACAGGCAGGTTTAGAAATGGAAAGGTTTCAGGCCACTATGTTTTTATTTTGAGGCCATCAAGGTCGGGCCCCAGGCCTCTGGTTGCACAGCTCATTACCCTGTGGACACCTTGCTCTGCCTCGAACATGCTGGGGAACCCCACCCAAAAGCCCCCCTTCCAGTCCCCGGGCTTCCCCCTCCCACTCTCCCCTCTCTGACGCCCCTTCTCTTCCAGGCCAGGGCCAGTTCCCCAGGGGCAGCAGGAACTGATGGGCCATCCAGGGTCTGGGCCCATGGCCAGCAGGGATCGGGGGTGCCCCAGTATCCAGGGGGTCAGCCTTCTTGGGGCTGTCTTATTGCTAAAGGGGAAGGGCCTGTGTGAATTGGCAATGGTGCTGGGCAACAGGGGGCCTGGGGCCAATGGGGAGATGGCAGAGGGGGAGTAAAGAGCAAGGCCAGAGGCGAGGGCCGGGCCAGGGGCATGGGACCGGGCCAGCTTCCGGGGACCACAGTGTTACACAGGTGAAGCTCAGGGCCCCAGAAGCCACCTCTCTCTAGTTTATGGGAAGGTGGGGTTGTCTCCCAAACTGGAGCACCAGCTCCCAGAGGGTATTCGGGGGCCAGGTCAGCTCTCTGACACACAGTTGGTGCTCGACGCCCTCGTGGAGTGGTCGGAGTGGTCGGGAATCAGCTGACCCCGAATCAGCTCCTGCCCGGCCACGAGATGCTACGCTGGGCAGGTCCTTCTCCTCTCTGAGATTAGTTTCCGGGGTAGTAGGGTCTCACAGGACTGTTGGCTTCAACAACTAATGTTGTTACTTCTACAACACGTGTGCACGGCCCTGGCCCCATTTTCTGGGCGCTTGTAAAGCCATGCATGACATCATAGGCAAAAAAAATTCCCCACTGTCTCTGCCAGAGAAGGCTGGCCACAGCGGCCTGGGGGCATCGCGGTGGATGGTGGGGGATGGCGCTCAGAAGTGCCCCCACCTGGACTCGGCCTCTGCCCCTTTCCCCACACCGCACACCCGAGCGAGGCCCCCAGGTCCTCTACTCTCCCAGGGTATCCTGGCTGAGGTCCCAGCGCCCCCTGGTGGCAGCCGTGGATTTACAAGGTTTACTGTGAAAATTCTTTCTTGAGCACCTATTATTGACAGGTGTGGTTTTGTACGGTTGCTTTATTTTTCTCTCTCCCTTCATGTATACATAAAGAATACAGAATCAAATATAAAGTCCATATTCAAATGTTACCAGCTATGTCAATATTCTCCTTTACAGCCCCACTCAGATTCAGAATCCAATCCAGACATCGCATTTAGCCACTATGTCTCATGAGTCTCCCTATTCTGGAACATTCCACAGCTCTTCTTTCTCTTTCATGCAGAGTCCAGACCAGTTGTTTTGTAGAAAGTCCCTCAGTTTGGGTTTATTCGACGTGTCCTCATGATTTGATTCAGATTATGGACTTTCAGTAGAAAGACCACAGATTCGTGATATGGTGTCCTTCTCAGCACAATAGGTTATTTCTATTTTACAGATGGGCAGCCTGTGGCCCAGAGAGGGGAAGAGAACTGGGGACACAGTGAAGCGCAAATATCCTCTCGGCACTTAGTTGCTGTGTGACCTCGGGTGGGTGACTGAACCTCTCTGAGCTGCAGTTTCCTCATCTGTAATATGGGGTAGTGATCTGGCCCCAGAGGGCTGGCAGTGACATAAAGGAGGAGATGTGTGACTGGGGTGGGTGGGGGGTGATACCCAGTACCATGGCTTCCCTATTCTTCTCTGCACCCCCCCTCACCCTCTCCTTTAGCACTAAGACCCATCTCCCAGCTCTGCCTGCCTCTGGTCCCTTCCGGTATTTTGCATTTGATCTGACTCCTCTACCCCCCACCCTGCACCTCTAGCCACTTGGTTCCTGCAGGTGCAGCCCAGCTCCTGTTCTTCTCTATGCAGCTGAAACCAGGTGGGGCTTTCTGAAAGTGAAATTTACCAGGTTTTGTAGGGAAAACCAAACCAGCCTGAAAAACAGGCAGGTTTAGAAATGGAAAGGTTTCGGGCTTTGACTGACTCAGGACGTGGTGGCAGGAAGTGAAGTGTGAGAATTCAGGCTCCCTTCAGCGGAGCCCGCCCCCAAGACCCTGGAGAGAGAGCAGGGCCTGGACATACAGCGCCCCCAGAGTCCATAATTATCAATGAGATGAGTGGGCAGTCAGAAGGGGAAAACCCAGGCTAGGGACCCAGAATTTCCCCCACACTTTGCAGGCCTGAACCTTCGCACCCCCACCCCGCTCCACCTGTAGGTGTCCAAGCACACTTGGTGAAATGCTGTGGGTCAGGCAGGTCCCTGTCCCTAGAGAGGCTCCCAGGAGCTCCCTGGTTTACGTGAAAAGAATGAGATCCTGCTGGAGGGAGGAGGCAGGGTGTGGGTGGGTGAAGAGGGTGTCCTCAAGGCCTGGGGCTCTGGATTAAGTGAGAAAGGCACATAAGTGCCATGGGACTGGTGGTGCAAATGTCAAGTTATGTTTATTTCTCATTTATATGGTGACATTTCAGACGTGCAAAAAAAGAAAAAAAAGAATGTAATCAAGACTCCATATATCCACCTCCCAGCCACACTGGCCTCCTTCTGCTCTCTGACCATAACAGAAGTATTCATTCATTAGTGTTCACTGTTCCCTTGGCTAGAGAGGAGAGGAGAGAAGCCCCTTAAACCAGCCAGGCCTCTCCCCTGTGGGGAAAGGGTGCGGAGATGGCTTCTGTTTTCTCCCCAAACCAAGAAAGCCCAGGGCAGGGATTTGGCTCCCTGGGTGCCTGGGTGGCTCAGTTAAGTGTCTGCCTTGTGCTTGGGTCATGATCCCAGGGTCCTGGGATCGAGTCCCATATTGGGCTCCCTGCTCAGTGGGGTGTCTGCTTCTCCCTCTCCCTCTGCCCGTCCCCCTTGCTCATGCTCTCTCTCTCAAATAAATAAATAAATAAATAAATAAATAATCTTAAAAAAAAAATTAATTAGGGCGCCTGGGTAGCTCAGTTGGTTAAGCAACTGCCTTCGGCTCAGGTCATGATCCTGGAGTCCCTGGATCAAGTCCAGCATCGGGCTCCCTGCTCGGCAGGGAGTCTGCTTCTCCCTCTGACCCTCCCCCTTCTCATGTGCTCTCTCTCTCAAATAAATAAATAAAATCTTAAAAAATAATAAATTAATTTTAAAAAATTTCCTTTAAGAGGGTGCCTGGGGTGGCTTAGTTGGTTGAGCATCTGACTCTTGGTTTTGGCTCAGGTCATGATCTCAGGGTCTTGGGATCAAGCCCCACAACAGGCTTCACACTGTGTGGAGTCTGCTTGGGATTCTCTCCTTCTCCTGCTCCCTCTGCCCCTCCCCCCACTTGCATGCTCTTTCTCTCACTCTCTAAAATAAAATAAATAAAGTCTTAAAAAAAAAAGGCTCCCTTTAGAAATTGAAAAGGCAAGCCATAGAAGGGGAGAAGATATTTGCAGTGCATTTATTCACCAAAGGGTTTGTATCCAGAATATATAAAGAGTTCCCACACATCAATAAGAAAAGTCAGACAATCCAATTTAAAAAAAAAAATACACAAAAGTCCTGACTGAGCATCTTATACAATATCCAAATGGCTAATAAACATGTGAAAAGATACCCAACATCATTACTCCCCAGAGAAATGCAAAATAAAGGATACAATGAAATACTACTGCACACGCAGCACCATGGCTGAAATTTTTAAAACTGACACTACCAAATGTTGACAAGGATGGGGAGCAACTGGAACATTTATACACTGCAGTAAAGGGTCAGTACAGTTTAGAAAACAATGGAGATTCTATCAAAGCTGAGCATGCACGTACTTTATGACCCAGCAATTCCACCTCTGTGTGGAGTCCAACAGAAATGTGTATATTTGTGCACCAAAATATATGTATAGGGCTGTTCCTAGTGGCATTATTCATAATGATCAGAAGTGGAAACAACCCTAAGGTCCATCAAGAGTAGAATAGATAAATCAATTGTGCATATTCACGTGATGCAGCATTACGCAGCAATGAACTTGAATGAATGGTTGCCATTTGCAACAATGTGGGTGATTCTCACAATATAATGTTGAGTTAAAGAAGAGAGTTGCAAGAGTATAGAGATGGTTCTACCTATGTAAAGCTCAAAAGCTGACAAGACAATTCTATGGTGGAGAAGTCGGGTTAGTGGGTGCCTTTTGTATGTAGAGCGTGAGAAGGCGCTGGCGGGGGGTGCTGGGTGCTGGCAATGTCTTGTTTCTTGATCTAGGTGCTGGCTGGGAGACATGTTCCCACTGGAAAAATTCAGTGGGTATGCACTTGTGATGTGTGCACTTTTCTATAGAGCATGTTAGACCACAACAAACAAATTTACTAGAAATTTGTATTGCTGGGTCCATGCCAGAGGCCAGGTAGGAGGCAACTGAATTAATTAATCCAGGGGAGAGAGGATGGGGACTGGGACCAGGTGGAGGAGGTGAGGGGGGCGGACATTGGTCCAAAGAGGCCAAGAGAGTTTGCTGATGGGTTGGATGAGAGTGTGAGGGGAGAGAGTCAGGGCAGAGCCCCGGTTTTGGGCTGAGTTATGGAAGGCTGGAGTTGCCATCACCCTCCCCCCGCAGGTGGAGCAGGTTTGAGGCAGGTGTGAAATCAGGTGTTTCTGTCCTGATTCTCTTCTAAAACTTGAGGCTCTGTCTCAAGCCTGATGCTGACAATGAGTGGAGACCAGGCCTCCTGAGACCCAAGGGGTAGGAGAGATGCGTGTCTGGGATCAGCCTGGTCTCACCAATTTATCCCACCCTTCAGGATGGAGTTCGGAGGGACACCTGCAAGGAAGGGCCCAACCACTCCTACAACAAGACTGCTGGGAGGTGCTGTTACCGCTGCCCCGTGGGTGAGTGCGGGTGCTGGGGAGGGACAAGGGGGGATTTTTGTCCTCAAATTATAAAACTCCGGGGTGATTGGTGAGTGGGCAAGATGGAAGCCCACATTGTCATCGTCATGTTGGCTATAGATTTCTGAAGGTTTTGGTTTTAGTTACTGGCTGGCCCCTTATGAACACTTACCATACATACACTGGTCTGAGACCTTCAGATACATTGCGTGAGCTCATCAGTATCCTTTATTAATCCTATTTTGTAGATGAGGCTGTCAGGGTGCTGTAAGGTTAGGTAACTGGCCCAAGGTCACAGGGCTGGGAAATGATGGAGCTGGCCAGGTCTGGAGTCCAGGGTCCTGTGATCCCAAAGCCTGGGCTCTCGACACCCCTGACTGCCCCTCGTTTCTGAGTCTGGAAGCCCTTTGCGGTCCTCATCTTTTCCAGCCCAGAACATGTGTTTATCTCTGGGCCACCTGAACTATAGATCTCTCTGGAACCAGGCTCCCTGCTCCAAGCCCATTCCTGGAAGGCTCACCCAGCCCCAGCACCATGATTGGCTCTGAGTAGATTATCAGCCTGCCCATCCTCACTTGGCCGGTGCTGCTCAGGCCCGAAGAACGGGGTGGTGGGGCACTGTCATCCTCGTGGTTGTTATCAGAATTTCCAAGGCACATCCAGGGCCCTTCTCTGGGTGGGGCACGAGATAGAGCTGGACTGTGGTCTCTGACCTCTGGCGCAGACTTGAGCAGGAAAGACGCTAATTCTGGCCGTGGAGGGTGTGAGGACTACCTCGTGCTTGGAGGCCACTGGAAGTGGGGGGGTGGTGACGTTCAGGATAGGTAGGGGGCCCACCTACCCATCCTCTCAGCCTCCAGCATTGCTCTCTGGAGGGTGGTGCCGGGACATGATGCGCAAAGTCACCAAGGGTAAGTGGCCGGAGCTGAGTGGGAGCCCCGGGCTGTCCCTAGACTTGCAGCCTTTCTGCTCTACCATGAGGGCAGACCGAGCCCAAGCTCAGGCCCCCAAGGACCCAGAACAACATTTTGGGGAAGAATTTGATATTTTCTATTTCCAAAAATGATTCAAAGTTGTCATGGTAGGGAAAAAAGTAGAACTTTATTGGATTTTCTCGCCTTTATTTTATGGTTTAGTGTGGGTTTTGCGTATCAGGTGGGTGTCTGTGCTTTCTTCAATGCCTGGGACTCCAGTGCCTGACTGGCCAGCACTGGGCGTGCGGTGCGGGGGGTTGGGGACACATCCACAACTGACATTTGTTTCCAGACCATTCTGGAGGCTAGAAAGTCCAAGATGAAGTTTCCAGCAGGGTTCGGTTTCTGGTGAGAAGTCTCCTCTTCTTGGCTTGCAGACAGCCCCTTGTCGTGGCTGAAGGAGAGAGAGGGGTGGGGGAGAAGGAAAGAGAGAGAGAGCAAGAAAAGAGATATATTTTTCTTTTTCTCTTCTAAGGGCCACCAGTCCTATCGGATCAGGGCTCCACCCTCATGACCTCATTTATGCTTAATTACCTCCTAAAGACCCTATCTCCAAATAAAGCCACATTGGGGGTGAGGGCTTCAGCATATGGATTTGAGGGGGACGCAGTTAGGCCACAGCACCGTCCCCCTCCCACCTGGCCCCATCCACCCACTGCTCCCAACCACCTATCCTGTGCTCTTCCACCCATCCATCCAACAACTGTTTATTGCTCCATCTTATCGTGAGGTCACTTGTCACCTTTCCCAGCCTTTTCCCCTTGGCCTTTCTTCCGTGCTTTCAAGTCTCTGGGCCTTTGACATGGCTGTCTGCCCTGGGATGCCCTCCCCCACCGCCACCACCTCCGGCAGTGCTGGTACCCCTTCCTCCAGGAAGCCTTCCCTCACCGGCCCAGTGCTGGGGGGCGGCTTGCACACCGCTTCTCCCCAGGACAACCGCAGTCAGGGCCCTGGAGTGGTGGGGCCCTCAGGGCTCTGTGACTTTCCATAGGACCCATAATCCCAGCTGCAGGAAGAAAGACAGCCACTTCCTTCCCCCGCCCTCCAACTCCTTCACCCCTGCCTGGCTGGGTCCCCACACAGTGAAGTGGGTGGACGCAGAGTGACGTGTGCGTCCCCAGCGCCCTCCACTTAGATGCTGTGACTTGGGAAGAGAAGGGCTGCCGTCCCCCCACCTTCTTGCTCCATGGCCCAGTGACTGGGGGTGGCTGAGCGCCTCTTGCTGGTGTGGTGGGTGGGGCATTTTGCTGGAGTTTTATTGACCCCGTGCTTCCGTGCTTCCGGCAAGCAAGAGGAAAAAAGAAAAACCCACAAAAACTCCTTTCTCGGTCTCTGGGGGAAATTTCTGACATTTTGCCCGCCCTCTGCAATCAGCGCTCAGCTCAGCTGTGTGGCAGTGTTGGCCCGGGGTGGGTTCCTAGAGGAAGGAAACTGGGAGACCTTTGAGATTGAGACGTTTAGACATCACTGAATCTCTCCTCTCACCCAGCCTGTAATGCCCTTGGTAACGTCCTTGACAGCTCCTCCCCAGCCCTCTGCTTACACACCCTCAGTGACAGGGAGCTCACTCACTGCTTCATAACAAGGACAACAATTATCGCTGATGGAGCATGCTCTATGTCAGCCACAGTGCTAACCCTTCACCTACATTATCTCATTGAACCCTGATAGGAAACCCAGAGAGGAAACTTGGAGTTGGCAAGGTTCAGAGATTTTCCCACGGTCACGTGCTAGTAAGTAGCCAGCAAGGGCCACACTGGAGCCCCCACTGGCTCACTCAGAACATCTGAGTCTGGCTAATTCAGAAACCTGAGCCCTTCCCCCTTACCTGGTGCTGATCCACAAGGCAGAGCATGTCAGTGAAGAGCCCATGTGGGGGCTACAGACCTTTTCCTATTCTGCCCCTTACTTCCTGGATCACCCTCCCCTTAGTGCCCAGACTCACTCCCCAGAGTGGGAGGAGGGGAGCCTGCAGATGTGTGAGGGCTGCCTTGGTGCGGGAGGACCCTGTGAAGCCAGGCCCCAGGTTAGGCAGAGAGCATGGCTTGCTTGGGGCCTGCTGAGTGGACCTCATCTTGTCCCAGGAGCTGAGGGATTCTCCACGGGCTATGAGCAGGAAGGAGGAGGAGGAGGAGGCTTCCTTGGCCCTCCGGCCCTTGGCCAAGCTTGGTGGGGGGCCCACAGTTCCTTTCCCAGTCTGTTCTCCCTTGGTCACCAAGAGGGACACATGGCCAACATTTTTCAGTTCTAATTCCAGAGCCTAAGAAGAAAGCATCCAATGGTGCAGAGGCCCAGATGTCCACCTCTGCTCTGGCTCCCCCCGGCCCTGGACCACTGCTGGAGGGAGGGGTGACTGAGGGAGCAATTCTCCAAGAAGGCCAGCCTGTGGGCTGGGAAGCCCTTCAAAAACGTGTCTGCTGCCCCAGGCTGTTCGAATTTGGGGTGGTGCTGCTGGGAGCCATGGGGACACACTCCAAGGGCACCTCACCTGACTGGAGCATGCAGGGGTCTTCCTTGACGAGATGGCATCTAAAGGAGTCCTGGGGATGAGCAGGAGTTGGCCAGGCCAAGGTGGGGAGGGGGCATGCTCTGAGCAGAGGCACAGAACGTGCATAGCCCTGGGGGGAGCAGGATGGGCCGCTGGAGAATCGGGTGGGTTCCATTTGGGAGAAGCCCAAGCCCAGGGTGTGCATGGGGAGCAGGGCAGAGCAGGCTGGAGGGGCTGGCGGCCCGACTAAGTGCAGAGCAGTTCTCAGCGTGGGAGTTTCTTTGGCCAAAGCAGCTGGGGCTGGGTTGCCTGACGCTGTGCCAGAGGTGAGAGGCGGCGCGGGAATGTTCGCACAAACTTTGAGAACATCTGGAGTCAGCAAAGCGCCCTGAGACTGAGGGGGTGGGGCCGGAGACAGAGCAGGGCAGAGGGCCCCATTCTAGCACCACTTCTGCAGACCCCGAGCCTTTCTCAACCATTTTTGTTTCTGATTTTGAAAGTGATTCCATGCAGAAGATCTGCGTGGAAAATGGACAAAGAAGAAAACAGGAATGAATCAACGCTCATAACTCTTTGGCTCTGTCTGCTTCCAGCCCCCGTGGCCTTTCTGTTCTTGGCACAAGCCACATTTGTTCTGCCCTCAGGGCCTTTGCACAGGAGGTTCCCTCTGCCTGGAGTGCTCGTCCCACAGCCCTCTGCGCAGCTGCCACCTTCGGGCCTCGGGGACTCGGCCTCCCCGATCCCCCTCCCTGGAGCTCTCCCTCCTCCCCCTCTGCCTTCTCTCTTGGCTCCTGCTTTATTTTCTTCAAAGTTTGTATGCACACTGGAAACCGGCTTGCTCATTTCTTTCTTGTACTTGCTTGCCTCTCTTCCCCCAGGCCCGAGGATCAGCTCCTCCGGAGCAGGGACCTCACCCTCTCCAATCTCTAAGTCAGAGCCTGGCACAAAAGTGGTGGTCAATAAATGTGAGTTGAGTGAAAATATAATCCCACCACCAAATGAGTCACTTGAGTCCTTGAATGGATTTCCTGCATCATGGGCTTTCTAGAGTTCACCCCAAACAGCCCCTGGTGCTGAGAGGTGATTTTAAAGGGATCCAGAGAGGGGAACTGGATGGGGTCAGAAGATCAGGAAAATTCCACCAGTGGATGGGATTTCAGCCTGACCTGGTTGGATACAGAGGGTTCCCAGTGGGTAAAAAGGGAGATGGATAGGGAACACAGCCTGGGCGAAGAACATTTGTATTCATTCCCTAGAGCTGCCATCAATGAAGTACCACAAACTGAGCGGCGGACACAACAGAAATGGGTTGTCTCATAGTTCTGGAGGCTGGAAGTCCAAGACCAATGTGCTGGCACGGCCATGCTCCCTCAGAAGGCTCTGGGGAAGGTTCTCACCTGTATCCCAGCTTCTGGTAGTTCCTTGGCTGGTGGCAGCATGACTCCAGTCTTTACCTGGCTGTGTTCCTGGATACACGTGTGGCTCGTATCCAAATGTCCCCTTTTTATAAGGACGTCGGTCATCTTGGATTAGGGCCCACCCCAATGACTGCATTTTAATTTAATTACCTCTGTAAGGATCGTGTCTTCAAATAAGATCACATTCTGAGATACCGGGGGTTAGGGTTTCAGCATGTCTCTTTTGGGGGACAAAATTCAACCCATTACAACCTTCCAGGACATAGGAGGGGTGTCAGAGTAAAGACCAAGGTACTCAGTGGTGGCTGCAGCATAGAGCCCACGAAATGAGCCATGTACTGTAAGGCCAGAACAGGAGTCGGAGCCAGAGGGAGGCCTGGGAATGCGAGGCTGGGTCCATACTGATTGGGTGGTCAGAGCACGTATTGATCAGATATATGTGTCAGGCCCTGTGTGAGGGGAATCATTGGTGAGCAGAAAAGAAAAGATTCAGCCTTGAGGAGCTGACAGTCATGGGAGGAATTCAGATACTAAGACAATTTATCCCACAAATAAGTGTGATTACACATCTAGATTAAATAGATTACAGCAGAGTTAGGTATAGGAGGGCGAGGCACATGATCTCTGATGGTTTGTAACAGGGGTCCTGACCAAGTTGCTGACAAAATGACACCTTGACAATGATGTGAAGGCTGAGCAAGAGTTTATGAGGGGAAAGGCGAGAGGCGCATTCCTGGCAAAGGGCCAGCTTGTGCAAAGGGCCTGGGGCCAGAAGGGAGCACAGCCTCTTTGGGGGACATGGAGATTCCACACCAGAATTAGACAGTAAGGAGGCTGTAGGTAGGCAGAACCTCCTTAACCATGGTAAGGACCTAGGGCTCTATTGCGGGAGCCATGAGATGCCTTTGAAAATTTTAGGCAAGGGCTAATGGGGTCACATTTACCTCTCTGAAAGACCACTGGGGAGCTACCAAAATTTTCTGAGTTAGAGGATGCCAGCCATCAAGCTAGTATTTCTGAGAGGTTCTTACATGTTTTTCTAGAGCAGGAGCTTATCTTGGGGTCCACGGACTCCCAAGTGTCCATGGGTAGATTTCAGGGGGCCTAAACCTGAATGAGTTCACTCCTTTTCATCAGCCTCTAACTAAAATGCCCTGTATGAATTCCTTCCATTATGAATTAAGACAACAAAGCAATGATATCGTAGTGTCTGCAGCTTTTCCAACAGTAGAAATCAGATATTCTCAGGATATCACGAAATACTGTTTATGCTCATCAGTACTTTGAAACTATGATATTCATTAGATTTTATTTAATGAGTTTACAAAGAATCACATATATTGCTATCTCATAGATTATTTTAATGCTTTGATAACCGTGCTCTCACATAGCTAGGTTCCTTGGTAACCCGATGTATTTTATTTTATGCACTTAGAAACATGATTCCAAGCGGTGTCCCATGTTTCCCCAGAATGACTAGGCGGCACAAAGAATGTTGAGGACCCATGGTTTAGCCTAACTTATTTATGTCCAAAGTTAGGGTAGAGAAATAACTGGCTCGATAACAAAGAAGACGGTGGCGCCATAAATTCAGTTTGGACGTCCTCAGGAGTTCTTTTCTCTCTGTCCTGGACTCTACTTGTGTCTGAATCGCCTCCTTCTCAGGCACGCCGTGGCCACGCTGCACCTGCCACGATCCCACAGCCTTGGGTTTAAACTGCCCTTTACACCAGGAATCCGACAACAAAGACAGGGGGCCTTAACTGGTAGATTTTGTGAAACTCTCAGAGATGGGGCTCATTGGCTGGCACGGGTCATGTGTCTCTGAACCAATCGTCGTGGTGAGGAAGATGTGCTCTGATTGGCTTATTTGGGGCACGTGTCCATCCGGAAGGACGAGGTATTCTGATTGGCCTATCTGGGTCATGTGCTCATCCTGAAGGCTGAAGGATGAGGTATTCTGATTGGCTTATCTGGCTCACGTGCCCATCCGGGCCTCAAGCAGTGCGTGGTAGGCATCCCGGCTAGAATCGTCACTGACGCGAGAGCTGGGCGGGCAGGCGAAGGTGCTCTACCTCTTTGCCCCACAGTTTGGTGTCAACGCCGTGCATCTCCCATCCTTGTGTAATGGGAGTCAGGGACTGCAGTCAGGCTGGCTGAGGCTCCTCAGGGTCTAGGGCCTTAGGGCTCCCCCGTTCCTGCAGGGAAACAGGACTCCTGCCCGAATGACAGCAGCCGGTGCTCCTCCAGCGCTTTTGCTAAGCACACCTGTTTATTTTCACAATCCGTTTACCTGGCTCAACAACCCGAACAGGGGGATCCTGTTAACGTCATGGTGCCCATGAGTCATGGAACTTGCCCAAGCCACGCAGTTGGAACCCCCAGGCCCAGGTCTTCCACCCAATCTGTGCTGCTGCTCCCGCCTGCCCGCTGACCTTAGTTAGGCAAGGTCTGCTCTGTCCCCGGCAACGCCTCCATGTAGAACCCGATAGCTGGACTACCACGTTTGGAGGGCGTAGGGGTGGAGCTGGGAAGGGCTTTAGGGATGAGAGGTCAAGTCTGGGGAGGTGAGGTCTTCGCCAAGGCGGCTTGGCCTGGAGCTTCTCTGCTTCCTTCCCCAGGGCTGACCTCGCAGCAGCCGTGCGCACAGGGGTCATCTGACTGCAGGAAGCAGTGTGATCCCGACTACTACCTGGACAGGGACGGCCGCTGCAAGGCCTGTGTGACCTGTTCTGGAGGTAAGGGCCTTGTTCTCCCCTCCAGGGGCAGCTTCGGGGGAGGGGAGGCCTTTTGGGGGGGGAGTAGGCAGAGAAGGTGGGGAGCATCAGGATTTGGTGCCTGGACTCTGAGTTGGCCCCCTGGTGCCTCAGTTTACCCCTCTGAATTTGTGAATTGATATCAGCCATGAAGTTTTGCATCCGTTTTTAGAGAGACTTCCTTAACATGTTTCTTCAAGGGAGGAACTCACATTTATTGAGTTTAATCTTCACAAAACCCCTCTGAGATTTTTTTTTTCTTTTTTTAAAGTAATCTCTCTGCCCAACTTGGGGCTCAAACCCATGTCCCTGAGATGAAGAGTCGCATGCTCTACAGACTGAGCCAGCCAGGGCGGGGGGTGGGGGAGGAAAGTCTTTTCTTATCCCTGCTTTACAGTGAGGAAACCCAGACTTAGGCAGGTGAAGGGCCTTGCCAAAGTTACAAAAGCCTGGTAAGTGGCAGATCTGGAGTTTGAGCTGTCTGTCTGACACCAAGAGCTGTGTTCTTTACTTAAGACCACAAGTGCTTCCAGGAGGAGGCTTCCCATAGCACTTTCACTGTCAATTTCTTATTATAGTTTTTGAATGTGGTTTGTGTGCTCTCTGGTGTTTGTTTTGTCTTGTGTGGGTTTTTTGTGGGGTGGGGTTGGGAAATTTGTTGAGATTTCTTGCACCCTAATGTTCATATTTTTAAACCATGTTTAGTGTGTTTGGGGGAAAAAATGTGTGTTCTGTTTGTTAGGTACAAAATTCTCTATATACCTATCAGATCAAGCTTGTTAATTGTGTTATTTTAATAATATGCATTCTTTCAAAATGATTTTTTAAGTTTATTAAGGAATCTCCGCACCCAACGTGGGGCTCGAACTCACGACCCCAAGATTAAGAATCACATGCTCTATCGACTGAGCCAGCTAAGTCCCCCGAAATAATATGCATTCTTTATTTTTGCATTCTTATTTTTGTCACCTTCCCAAAGGTTGACGTCTAAGATAGATGTGTAAAATCTATCTCCCCTGTGCTTGTTTTTCATCAGATTTTCATTGTGTTCTGTTTATTTTTCCTCTCTATATGTCAAAGCTGTTATTAGGTACAATGTTCATGAATACTGTGTTTTCTTGGTGTGTTGGACCTTTCACCAGCATGAAATATACCTCTTTGCTCCTTACGGTGTATTTGCCTTAATTCCATTTTGTTTGATATTAATATTGCCATTCTTCTTTGTCTATGTTAGCATTTCTTTGGTATATCTTTAAGTTTTTAAAATTAGTGACTGCATTGTATTAAATGAAAGTTATAGGCATTCATTATAAAACATTCAAGCAATACATAAGTGTGAGGAAGAAAGCCAGCTCTGCCCCCTTCCCCCTCGTTGGATGTCTGACTGACACTTCTCTGTATCTCTGTATAGAGGGAAGAATGGGAATGTTCGCAGCCAGACAGACTATACACACATAGAGAAAAGGGATTTTTTTTAAAGATTTTCTTTATTTGAGAGAGCGAGAGAGCACGAGTGTGTGCGCGCGTGCGCACACACACACACGAGAGGGAGGGGCAGAGGGAGAGGGAGAAGCAGACTCCTCGCTGAGCAGGGAGCCCAAGGTGGGCCTCGATCCCAGGACCTGAGACCTGTACTGAAGGCAGCCGCTCAACCAACCAGGCACCCAGGCACCCTGAGAAAAGGGATTTTTAAGAGGATGGGATCATACTGTTTATGACGTTCAAGTGATTACATTTAATTTTATTCAAATGTATCAGAGAAGGAAGAAACTAAAGTGAAAATAAAACAATCACAAGAGAGCAGTTTGTAAAAATAAAACCCTCTAAAATTAAGAAGAGGCTATGAAAATCAAGAAGCAGTTGGAAATCATTAAAGGAATAACTATCTCTTGTGGTAAAATCATGTTCTGCTTGTTTCAGTTTTTGGATGGGATAGAGTAGATTGGCTTCCTGTAATGAAAAATGAAGTAATTAGCTTGCTGCCTCCTTATCCTCTTCCTGACTTTTATTACTTACTTACATTTTTTTTTTTACTTTGTTATTGCCTGTGGTGTTTATATTCTTTTCTGTAACCTTCAGTCCCTTGGCCTGTTAGCTTTACTTTGCTATTTAAACTTACTCATTGTGCACTATGAGCACATTGAACACAGCTTCTCTGTTCCTGAATTTTTAACTTGGTTTATTGCTTGATTGGTTAGATTTCACTGACCTGTACCTGTACCTTTTTTTTTTTTTTTAAAGATTTTATTTATTTATTTGTCAGAGAGAGAGTGCACAAGCAGGGGGAGTGGCAGGCAGAGGGGGAAGAAGGCTCCCCGTTGAGCAAGGAGCCCAATGTGGGACTCATTCCCAGGACCCTGGGATCATGACCTGAGCTGAAGGCAGGTGCTTAACCGACTGAGCCACCCAGGCGTCCCACTGAATTTATATTCTTATTAACTTCTTTTATAGTGTGAAGCACTCTTGGGATTGCTTCTGTTTTAGAGTGGGTTCTTTATCTTTCCAAAATGTATTTCTGGCTCTTTTAGATCTTTCTCTTTCTTTTTCTGTCTTCCCTTCTCCCTCCCTTCCTTCTTTACTGCTATAGTGTGTTTGCACTTCTCTATTTTTGCTTAAGCTTAGCAGGGGCAGCAGCTCTGTTACTGCCTTCTTTCTGCCCTGATACAGTGTGACTTCTCCTTTACACCCGCCCCACCTCACTGGGCTCTGGTTTGTCTTTTCTGCTCAGAGCTTCAGCTGGGGGCTGAGCGTTCCTTTTAAAAAGTACTGTGGTAAAATGTACATAACATAAAATTGATCATTGTAACCATTTTTTAAAAAGATTTTATTTATAAAAGAGAGAGAGAGGGAGAAGCAGGCTTCCCGTGGAGCAGGGAGTCCAACATGGACTCCATCCCAGGACCCCGGGATCATGACCTAAACTGAAGGCAGATGCTTAACCGACTGAGCCACCCAGGTGCCCGATCACTGTAACCATTTTAAGTGTACTGTTCAGCGGCATCAAGTGCATTCACATTTTTGGCAACACTCTCACCATTTCCCAGCTCCAGAACTTGTTCATTTGCCCCAGCTATAACTCTGGCCTGTTGAACAGTAGCTCCCTAGCACGGTGCCCCCAGCCTTTGGCAGTTACCATTCTACTCTGTGAATTTGACTACTCTAGGAAGTTCATATAAGTAGAATCCTAAAATATTTATCTTTTGTGACTGCCTTATTTCCCTGAGCATCATGTCTTCAAGACATTGTAGCAGGCCTCAGGCTAATACACCATTGGATGGATCGACGACATTTGGTTTATCCATTCCTGCTGATGAACACTGTAGTGCTTCTCCCTTTTAGCTGTTGTGAATAGTGCTGCCGTATACGTACGTCGGCCAATAATCTGTTCAGGTCCCTGCTTTCAGTTCTTTTGGGGTATATACTTAGCAGTGGAATTGTTGGGTCATGTGGTCATCCTGTTTAATTTTTTGAGGAATCCCGAATATTACTTTTGAAACTGATTTTAGGAGCCGGAGGGCCTGGGTGGGAGGCAGAGTGCAGCCAGAGATGGGCGTCGTCCTTGCTGGGGAAGGGATCTGTCTTCCCTTCCATCAGAGGCATTACCAGAGCTCCTGCTACCCGAAAAGAGGTGTACCCCACTCCCGGGGCCTCTGCTCATTTCCACTGGGCCTGCCTTCCTGAAAGCAAGTCCAGCAGCCTTTCCCACCTTTGCCCAGGCCTGAGATACTATGTTTGGGCTGCTACTCTAAGGGCTTTTTCCTTGAATTTTCTAGGGATGTCTACTGTTTGCCCTCAGTCTGCCTCTCCCTTAGATTTTCTAGAATTCTCAGGACTTTATTCTCTGCTCAGTACTGCTCCTGGGGTGCAGGCGAGAGTTAGGGGCTACTCCTGGGCCACTACAGCTAGGAAGAGAGAGATGAGAGAGCCTCTTGAGATGGTTTTAGGGGCCAGGCCTGGGAGAAACGCCTATCATTTTTGTCCACATCTCATTGGCTAGAATCCTGTCACATGATCCAAACCCAACTGCAAGGGAGGCTGGGAAATGTAGTCTTTCTGTGGGCCAACATGAAATGAATGGGTAAATACAGCACTGTGCTCCAGCGGATTCTTTTTTTATGGCTTCAATTTCCTTTCTCTCCTTCCTTGAGCTCCAGGGGATTCCGTTTTATAGCTGCAAGTTTCTGAGACTATTAATTGTACTGATTCTAACGGCTTGTTCTGTGGTTTTTGTTCTTGTTTTTGTTTTCTTTTTCTTTTTTTTAATCTGCTCTTTTGAGAGTTAGTTCTCTTTGAGTTTGGAGGTCTTTTTTCTGGTGCTGGTTTTCTCTCGTGTTTGGTGACGCTTCTGCACACATTGTATCTGATCACTGGGGTAGGGGAATGTATTCTTTAGTGGCGGATCTTCTGGGTCTGCAGGGTCCCTTCCTCCCACATAGGACCAGCCCTGGGGCACTGTCTCGTTTACCTCACCCAAGAGTCTCCTGGGGGAGATGCTTGGCTTCTGGATCTGTGGCATAAGTGGATGAGAAGCGTGGGGAGACTGACCCAGCTGGGTGCTCCTGCTGCAATTCCTATCGGCTTCCCTGGGGCCTGCCCCTGCCCTGTACCCGCTGGGAGACTGGAGTAACCCCACCCCCCACCCCCCACCGAGCCTCTCCCAGAAGAACCCTCTTGGGTATATTTTGGGCTGAAGGCTTTGGTCTTCTTCTTCCATGCAACCCCACCTGCCTTCTGTGTTTCAGGAAGCCTTCGCCATTTCTGGTTGACCAAGGATGCCTTATGTAGCTTTCCACGAATGTTTGCATTTGCCGATTACTACCAGTGATTTTTTTTTTTCTCTTGAGATAAAATACACCATTTTATTTATTTTTAAAAATTAAGTTACTTATTTATTCTTGCAAGTAAGCTCTACGCCCAACATGGGCTTTGAACTCACGACCCTGAGATCGAGAGTGGTGAGCTCTACCGACTCAGCCAGCCAGGCGCCCCTAAAATTCACCATTTTAAAGTGTGCAATACAGTGGCTTTGTTGTATTCACAATATGCAGCCACCACCACTATCTGACTTCAGAAAATTTCCACCTCCCCCAAAAGAAATCCCTACCCTCCCAATTCTCCTCTCATTCCACTCCCTTCCAGTCGCGACTCTACATTCTATCTGTGTGGATTTGCCTACTTTGGACCTTTCAGAGCCATTAATATATGGCTTTTAGTGACTGGCTTCTTTCACTTTGCAGTGTTTTCAAGGTTCATCCATGTTGTAACACGGGTTCTTTCTTTTTGTGGCTGAATAATATCGCATTGTATGGATAGACCACATTTTGTTTATCCGTTCATCGGTTGATGGACATTTGGGTCGTTTCTACTTTTTGGCTATTACGAGCAATACTGACATGAATATTAGGTTTAGGATCCTCCTCCCAAACCCCTGGCAGCCTCTGATCTTTCTAATGTCTCTATAGTCTGGTCTTTTCCAGAATGTCACAGAGTTGGAATCACAAGGCATGTAGCCTCTTCAGACTGGCTTCTTTCATGTAGCAATATGCATTTAAGTGTTCCCCATGTCTTTTTTTTTTTTTTTGGCCCATTTTAAAATGGGGGCATTAATTTCTTTTTAATATGATTGTACTGACGTCTGGGGATCTGGATGGGGAAGTGGAGGCTGCCTCATTGGCCCCGCCTGGCTTCTTGCCACCATTGCAGGAACACTCTGGAAAGAAGGGCTGAGCATGCCAGCTCCCTGCCCAATGGGAGGCCAAGGCGGCATCTTCTGTCACGTGCCAAACTGGCTCTGAGGGTTCTCTAGCTCCCTTCCCCGTCCTCCCCCTGTGCCCTGTGACCCTTCTTTGTGTCCCTTAGATGATCTTGTGGAGAAGGTGCCGTGCTCAGGGAATTCCTCCCGCGTCTGTGAGTGCCGGCCTGGCATGTTCTGTGCCACATCAGCCGTCAACACCTGTGCCCGCTGCATCCCCCACTCCGTCTGCCCCACAGGGATGGTCGTCAGGTTCCGGGGTAAGTATCCCCACCCTCAGCCCAGCACCAAGATCTGGGCCCAACTGCACCCCTCCCCCGCCACTGCCCCAGATCTCCAAATGACCTCCGACCTCCCACTTCCTCCTTCCTGTTGGACAGACTGCTGTCTCCTTTCGAGATCCTGTAGGTGCACCAGCCACTGCAGAGCCCCCTTCCCTGCACTTTGTGTCCCTGGCTCAGGAGACCCTGATGGCCGGAGGCACAGGCCTGCCTGGATGAGGTCTTGGATTGGTTTGAGGCTCGGGGCAGAAGTTCTCTGATGCCTGGTAAACAAGAAGCAAACCTCAAGTCTCTGTCCTGGGAGTTCCCCAGAGGATTAGGGCCAGTTTCCCCAACTCACTATTGAGGCATTGCGAGTTAGAGTTGCTGAGACACTTGGGTTTCTTTTCCAACTTGCTGGGTGAGCCCAGGCAAATTCCTTACCCTCTCTGGGCTTCTAATTTTCTGACAATACAAGGAGGCTTGTGGCCAGAAAGAAGGTAAGGGGCACGGATGCTGTGTGGGTGGTATTGAGGGCACCTTTCAGAAGGGAGGCATGGGGGTGGGTGGGCTTCGGACCATGGCCCATAGCGGTGCCACGGCCACACAGGCCGGGGAGGGGGCAAGATGGAATCAGAGGGAGCCACGCCCACTGGGGAGAAGAGTGCCAGTACCCAGCCCATGACACTCCCACTTCTAACCCGGTCCTTTTCCAAAGCCCCATCCTTACCACCCTCTCTCCCACTGTCCTTCCTTCCTTTCCTTCCCTCACGCCCGACAGCCAGCGCATCTCCCAGTCCCATGGCATTTGCTCCCCTAATTCTGTCTCCCATTCCTCACCCCCAGTTCCTCCTGTCATTCCTTGCCAATGGCAGACAGGCAGGGCCACCCTTGCAAAACCAAATCTGATTCTCTCTCTTTCTCTCTGTCACACAAACACACATGCACACACACACACACACACACACATGCTAAAAAAAACACTTTAGTATCTTCTCATTACTCCAACGATAATGACATGATTCTTTGGCAGAAGAGAACAGGTTTTTGGAGGCACTTCTTTTTTTAAAGTCTGTGCTGTTTGGCATGTCTGGGCTGCTGGCTTATGTGGCTCCATGTCTCGGATAGATGAACAAAGAGAAAACCCAAGGGACTCACCACTGTGTCATTCCTTGGGTTCCAAGGCCTTCTCCTCTCCACTGTTCAGAGTCTTCTTTGTTTAGACACATGCGCATGGCGTTTAGCTGTCTTTAGTGGGAGGACTAGGGGAAAGGGCACCCACTCCATCTTCCCAAGGCAGTCTCCAGGATGTGATCCTGTACGTGGTCCTGCGCCATGCATGTTGTCCTTCCTCCAGCCTCAGACTCAGTGCCTCCTTTCCTGGCCCCACTTGGTCTGCTCTCTTTTGATTCTGTGGGTGCGCGGTGCTTCTCCCTCTTACCAGGCCTTTGTGCATGCGGTTCCCTCTGCCTGGGACACGCTTCCCTCCTGTTCACTCAGTCAGCTTCTCAGCCTTGAGCTCTCTGTCCAGACATCACTTCCTCAAGAGGGCTCCTGCGACTTGTCACAGGTCACGTCTGCATTGTGATCTCTTATCACACAGTGTTTTTCGCAAATATGGATATGAACATTTGTGTCTCTCTTGGTTTGATCAGTGCTGGCCTCCCTCCCTGGGCCGTAGCTTCGTGAGGGCCAAGACCATGCCTATGGTGCTCCTGGTCATCTAGGGCCACAAGCAGGGCCAGGGGGTGGAGTGGAAAATGCTCTGGGCTGAGCATCAGACACCTGGGGTACTGTTAGCTTTGCATGTGTGGGGCGTGTTCCCACCCCATCCTGGGCTTCAGTCTCCCACCGGTAAAATGTGACGTTGTCACTAGAAGGCCTTGGGGGACTTTCCAGCTCAGAAACTCTTGCATCTCTGGGAAAAGTAGTGGAGGTCTGTTGTTCCAGCCAGTGAGGCCCTTTCCGTGGTGTTCCTGCGACTGCCACGTGGTGGCGCCAGAGGCCTCTCTCTGCTGCCCCTGGACCCGTGCTGCCCCTAGCGGTCCCCACTGGCCACATGCGGCCAGAGAGCATTTAAAATGTGGCTCCTTGTGTTGAGATACACTGTCAGTGTAGAATATTCACTGGATTTCAAACACTTAGTAGACAAAAGTATAAAACAGCTCATTAACTCTTTTTTATATTGAATATCTACCGACCTATTTTAGGTCTATTGGGTTAAATAAATTAACTTCACGTGTTTCTTTTTACTTTTTAAAATGTGGTTACTAGGCAATTTCAAATGACATGTGTGATTCCCATCATATTTCTATGGGACAGCGCCACTGGCTAACTCCTGGACTCCCCTGTGGATGCTCCCACAGGGCAACTCTCCAGCCGTAAAATGGAAAGTAGTTTCTGCTTAGGAGTCAGCCCATAGCTAAGCTGCAGGTGTTCTCTCCTGAAGGGCTCAGAACTCCATCAAGCAGGCTGAATTAGCCGTCTTTTACAGCTGAGGAAACTGAGGTCCAGAGATGGGTAAATTGCTCCAGACTACAGAGCAGGGAATATCTGAGCCAGTCCTCATCACCCCACTGCACTCAGAAGCACAAGACACACCCGCATTGCTCATGTCACCTCCACATCCCACATGTGGGACACTTTCTAAGCAATGGACAGGAGTCCAGATGGGGAAGAGGACATGCTGTTTATTAGACATTTACTATATATCACACAGTGTGATGGGTACAGCGAGGACCTGATAGAGTATCAGGCGAACTCAGATCTGCTTATAGAAAGTGCTGTGTGTTTTCCTCTTTACTCCGCTTGCACCCAGTATTCTTTAGGAATCTTTGAGTTGCTGGTAACAAAATCTCAAAATTTTTTGGTTCATGTAACTGCAAAGTCTGGGGCTCGCTCTGGGTGGTGTCAGGCATGGCTGGATCCAGGAGCTCTGTCTTTTGCTATTTCTCATCTCTCCTCCCCTATGTGTAGGTATCTGTAAGACACCTACCAGCAGCTCCCGGCTTGCTTCCCACCCAACCCCGGAGGAAAGACGGCTCCTCCTTCCTACATTTTCAAGAACCAAAACCAAAACCTTGGTATTGTACCTCATGGGCATGCCTTGGGTCATGTGCCCGTCCCTGAACCAGTTCATCAGGGTCAGAGGAATCAAATGGATTGATGGGTCCAGCCTGCTCTGTGTTTGCTCCTGGAAGGGAGGGATGTGAGTCAGTCTCAGCCCCTGAACACACATACTGAGATTGGAGAGTATTCCCCAGGGGAAATCGGGATGCTTTACCGCAACAGGGACTGGACACTGGGCAGGCACAAACATCAGATGGCCGCTACGTTTCCAAGCACCTCATTCCGGACTCTGGGTTGTGGTGGTAAAACATCTATGCCTAGAGTCTTTAGGCTCCTCCACGATGTCTCCTCAGTGTGTCTCAGTGAATCTCCTGACTCCTCCGTGACGTCTGTCACTCCTGCATTGCTGTCCCCCCCCCCTCCGGCAGGTACAGCAGAGAGGGACACCATCTGTGAGGAACCCTCCCCAGTGACCAGCCCTGACTGCAGCACCAGCCCCGAAGCCAGCCAGGCGCCCGCCAGGTGACTCCCTCTCCCCATCCAGCTGAACTTGGCTGTCCCGGCCCACAGGATGCCCGGAGCCCAGCTGGCTGTGGTGTGGGTGGGGTTCAGCCCACAGTGTCAGGATTTCAGGGTGCCTCTCTGTCAAGCCCACAAGCCATTTGAGGCCCCACCATGTGCTCAGTCTTCCCTAAGCACGTGAGAGAAGAGCCTAGAAATCACAGTCCTTGCTCCCAGGAGCTGACAGTGGGGCTGCCAGAGGCTGTGGGCAGGGGGTCTGGGGGCCCCCTTCTCTGCGGAGATGGTTGCCCTTGAGAACAGACCTCCGTTTGCCCCCTCAGGAGAATTGGCAGTGCCATTTCTGGCTTCTCTCTCGGCAGCAGGCCCCCCCAGGCCAGGCCCCTGGGGACTTCCTCGGCAAGCTCCAAGGCCAGGACCACGCTTCCTGGAGGGGGTGCTTCCCTCACCCCGGAAAATGATTCCAAAATGACCAGGGCCCCCAGCTCTGCCTCCTCGGTGCGGAAGCCCAGTCCCGATCCGGGTGAGTTCTCCAGAGAAGCTGTGGGGTGGTTCCCAGGGCAACAGCGTGTCGTTGGCGGGCGACCCCTGTGGGGTGGTCCAGGCCGGGGGCCGGTGGTGGGGGGACCCTGGGCTGCAGTCTTTCCCGGTCCGGGGAGAAGAGGGTCTCCGGGTCTCTGGAGGCTGAAGGCGTCGAGGGCCAGAGCAGATCATGGAAGCAGTCATCTGTTTGACAGCTTGAGTGCCTCCTAAGTGCGACACGGAGGTGCTTGCCAGGGAGCAGGTGTTGATCTGATGCCCTCCTGGTTCCCACGGCAACGGACAGGGCCCTCAGTTCGCTCCTGCTTATGACTGACTAGCCTTTCATGGTGGCTCACGTTTATCCAGTAGTCTTTGGATATTTGGGTTGTTTCCTCTTTTTGGCTGTAATGAAAAACAAGTCTTTGTGTGAATGTATGTTTTCATTTCTCTGGGGTTTGTTTGTCTTTTTAGTTGACTTCTTAATAGGACTTCTTACAATTCTGGGTTTGAGCCCTTCATCCCATGTGGTGTGCAGAAGACCTCCTCCCACCCGGTGGCTTGCCTTCTCATTCTCTTTATGGTGTCTTTGCTAAAGAGATGTTGTTTTTTAATTTTATTTTTAAAGATTTATTTATTAGAGTGCGTGTGCAGGTGCATGTGTGCACATGTGTGAGCAAGGGGAGAGTGAGAGAATCCTCAAGCAGACTCCCCATGGAGTGCAGAGCCTGATGTGGGGCTTCATCCCAGGACCCTGAGATCATGATCTGAGCTGAAATCAGGAGTCCGACACTCAGCTGACTGAGCCACCCAGGCGCCCCTAGAGAGATGTTTCTAAATTTTAATGTAGTCATGGGTGCCTGGGTGGCTCAGTCAGTTAAGCATCTGCCTTCAGGTCAGGTCATGATCCTGGGGTCCTGGGATCGAGTCCCTCATTGGGCTCCTTGCTCAGCGGGGAGCCTGCTTCTCCCTCTGCCTGCCGCTCCCCCTGTTGTGCTCTGTCTCTCTCTCTGAAAAAGGAATAAATAAAATCTAAAAAAAAAAAAAAAGATTGCAGTTTAGAAATAGCCAGATACATTTCTTCCCTTTCTGGGCTTCAGGACTCCCTCTGAAAGATTGATCTGACACATGTGGAGTTTGGGAGCTGGCCATGGAGCTGGAGGTGGCGATTGGGTGCGGAGGTGGGGGCCTCTGCCAAGGTGGCCCGGCCTGGAGCTTCTCTGCTTCCTTCCCCAGGGCTGACCTCGCAGCAGCTGTGCACACAGGGGTCATCGGACTGTGGGAAGCAGTGTGACCCCGACTACTACCTGGACAAGGACGGCCGCTGCAAGGCCTGTGTGACCTGTTCTGGAGGTAAGGGCCTCATCGTCCCCTTCAGGGGCTCCTTCCTGGGAGCAGGGGGTCTTAGCCGAGAATCTGGGGCTGGGGGACCCTGAGTTCATTCTGGGACTGCTCAGCCTTCGGGAGCCTAGCTCACCTCGCTGGTGTCTCTGAGCAGTTGGCCTTTACTGAGTCCCATTCTTGATTGCGGGGTGTTGATGGGGGTGACCCCTTCTCAGAGAGCTTCCATTTGCTCACACTTGCAAGGAAACATTCGTTATTATCTACCTGTTCCAAGCTCGTCTCGTTATTTTCGGTAGCTGTCTTCTGGTGTGTGGATTATGATTGTCCCCATTGTACAGAGAACACTGAGGCCTTACAAAGGCCACAGGCCCTCAAGAGCAGCAGGGCCAGAGTTTACACTTGGAGGCTCTGGGCTCTGGTCAGTCACTGCACTGTCCTTAGAGCATGCTCAGGACGGGCACTCACTGGATGACTGCTGTGTACATGACCCGCTCAGCACAGCCTCCCAGCACCACCAGCTGTCCCCCCGGTGTCCATGAGAGCCGCGCAGGGCAGGGGAAGCTGCCCAGGCCCCGGACTGCCGTGGCTGTGTGCGGCCCCAGCACCCTCACAGAGGGGCCGGGTGTGTGCGATTATGTCTCCTTGTCCAAGGTTTCTTTCACACCCTGGCTGAAGTCAAGGGAGGCCAAAAGAGGAAAGAACACCGTTCCAGTTACTAAGGCCACATAGCAAGTTTTCTCAAAATGTGGTGGCAAAAAACAAAGCACTCATTGTACTCATGAATTCCGTGGGTCAGAATTCAGACAGGACACTGAGGGGACGGCTGGTCTCTGCTCCACGATGTCTGCGGTTTCAGCTGGAAAATGTGAAGGCTGGAGGCGGGAATCATCTGAAAGCATTTTCATTCATGGGTCTGGGGTTGGTGCCAACTGCTGGCTGGGGCCTCGGTTGCCTTCCGCGTTGGCCTCTGGGTGGCTAACTTGGGGGCTTCCTCAAGGCCTGGTGGCCGGATTCCAAGGATGGGGCAGGGGTGGGGACAAGTCCTATCCCTTCTTCTGACCTTTCCTTGGATGTCACATGGCGTAACTTCCACCAGTTTCTACCTCTTGAGGCAGTCACAGATCCCAATAGAGTCAACGGTAGGAGAAGAAAGTGAACTTCTCGACGGGTAAGTGGCAGAGGCCTGGAAGAGCAGACGGGGCCAGAAATACTGCTCTGGCCATTTTTGGAAAAAATATAATCTGTCATAGCCACCATGACAGAGAGAGAAACAAGAGGTGGCTCTGCGTCTGAGAATTCCTTCAGCTCTAAGGATAAAAGCCCTGCGAAGCAGTGGGGTGGAAAACAGGGGCCAAGAGCACAGACTCTGGAACCCAAGAGCCTGGGTTTGAACCTTGGCTCTACCAGTTTGCAGCTTATAAACACAAGCAAGTTTCTTACCGTCTCTGTGCCTCAGTTTCCTCATCTGCAATGGGCATAATAATAGTACTCTCTCAGAGAGCTGTTGCAGGAATTAAATGGGTTAAACTAGGTTAATCTGGGCAGAATGCTGAGAATAGGACCCCCACACACTCGATGGTATTACTGCTGCCTTGCTTGCACTCAATGATATTTTTTAAAAAAGATTTTATTTATTTATTTTGAGAGAGAGAGTTTGCACGTGGGGGTGAGGGGGGGGAGAAGGAGAGGGAGGGAATTTCAAGCAGACTCCTCACTGAGTGCAGATTCCCCACGCGGGGCTCGATCTCACAACCCTGAGATCGTGACCAAGAGTCAGATGCTTAACTGACTGAGCCACCCAGGGCCCCCCCCCCCCACTCAATGATATTAATACTGCCTAGCACACAATCAATGATATTAAAAGCTATAATTGTGATAATAGCTGTCACTGTCCCAAGTCATCTCTCTCACTGCTGAGCTCACTCTTGCCATCCACACAAATTCTCCAAATCCTCCCCAATGCCCACTCTGTCTAGAGGTTTCAGGAAGAGACTGTGAGGTTCTTTATCATTTGAGGTCTCTTAAGTATCCTGTTGATTGAGAAAAGTCCTCATGAGCAAGTCACATTTATCTAATCTACTAAGGCGGTCATTCTATTTTCACCCATTTAGAGCACATAAAGTGTTCCCAAGCATATGTAAATGCATTATCACATGCTTGCTTTTACAAAACCTCTAACGTTTTATTTTTTTATTTTGGAAAAAAAAAACCCTTTTTATCATTGAAAATTTCTTTGTTTTTAAGATTTTATTCATTTATTTGAGAGAGAGAGCACGAGTGGGGGGGGATGAGCAGAGGGAGAAGCAGACTCGCTGCTGAGCATGGAGCCTGACCCAGGGCTCCATCCCAGGATCCCAAGATCATGACCTGAGCTGAAGGCAGACACTTAACCCACTGAGGCGCTCCATCACTGAAAATTTCAAACATATTCAGAAGTAGAGTCAGGAATGGTTATGGACTTCACCCAGTTTTAAAGAATGATCAAGTCACGGCCAGTGTGGGTTCATCTATACCCAGGCCTGCTTACCCTGTTCTCTAGATTGTTTTCTTTTTAACAGCTTTATTGCGATAGGATTGGCATGCAGTGCAACACACGTGTTCAAAATATGCCATTTGATACATTTTGACATAGTGTGAGGCTGTGAAACCGTCCCCGCAATCAAGGAAAATGATTTCCCCAGAAAGTGTCCTCGTGTTCTTTATCCTCCCTCCCACCATTGCTCACCCTGCTTGCATTCCCAGGCCATCATTCTGCTTTCTGTCACTGCGGAAGATTTTGCGTTTTCTAGCATTTTCTGTGAACATAATCATATAGTACATATTCTTTTTTTTTTTTTTTCCTACTTTCCTCCACTCAGCCTATTCTGAGTGTGCCAAAAGATCTGCTCAACAGAATAGTCACATGAGTGTTTGCTTCCAGGCAGATGCTTCTCTGCTCTCCTGGGGGGGTCTCTGGACCCCCTGCCCTTGCCATCCCAGATCCTTCCTCATGACCCTTCTCTGTGTCCCTTTGAAGACCTGATGGAGAAGGCGCCGTGCACGTGGAACTCCTCTCGAGTCTGCGAATGTCGATCTGGCATGTCCTGTGCCACATCAGCCACCAACTCCTGTGCCCGCTGTATCCCCCACTCCGTCTGCCCACCAGGGATGGTCACCAAACCCCAGGGTAAGCTGTCTGCACCCCCAACCAAGGGGCTGAAATCTGTGCCTCTGCAGCTGAACTTCTCTCCACCCCCAACTGGGCAAATGACCTTCAACCTTAACTGTTAACTAGGTCAGGTTTGGGCTTTGGTTTTGTTTAGATAGTTAGATCTGGTAAGTGGAATAAAATCTAGATCTGGGGGTGCCTGGCTGGCTCAGTTGGAAGAGCATGTGACTCTTGATTGTGAGTTCGAGCCCCACGTTGAGATTACAAAAAAAAAAAAAAAAACTTGAAAAAAAACTAGATTTGGCATTTTCGTAAGACTTTTTTTTTTTTTTTTAAAGATTTTATTTATTTGTTTGACAGAGAGAGAGACAGCGAGAGAGGGAACACAAGTAGGGGGAGAGGGAGAGGGAGAAGCAGGCTTCCCACTGAGCAGGGAGCCTGATGTGGGGCTCGATCCCAGGACTCTGGGATCATGATCCGAGCGGAAGGCAGACGCTTAACGACTGAGCCACCCAGGCGCCCCAGACTTTTTTTTTTTTTTTTTTTTAATTTTTTTTTTTTAATTTTTTATTTATTTATCTGAGAGAGAGAATGGGAGACAGAGAGCATGAGAGGGGGAAGATCAGAGGGAGAAGCAGACTCCCCGCCGAGCAGGGAGTCCGATGCGGGACTCGATCCCGGGACTCCAGGATCATGACCTGAGCCGAAGGCAGTCGCCTAACCAACTGAGCCACCCAGGCGCCCCTGGACTTTTTTTTTTTTAAGATTTTATTTATTTGGCAGAGAGAGAGAAGGAGAGAGAGAGTACAAGCAGGTGGAGTGGCAGGCAGAAGGAGAGGGAGAAGGAGGCTCCCCGCTGAGTGGAGAGCCGGATGCGGGGCTCAATCCCGGGACCCTGGGATCATGACCTGAGCCACCCAGGTGCCCCTTGGTAAGAGATTCTGATGATTTAAAAAAAATTCTTCCTTCTGGAATTGTTGGGCTGGTAAAATCTTCACTTATTTGAAAGGCTGTTTCATTGAGTCAAGTAGAGCAATATGAGATTTTTGAAGACGGTTCCAACTCAAGATGGTAGACATTTGGGGCACCTGGCTGACTCAGTCAGTAGAGTGTGCACCTCGTGATCTTAGGGTGGTGAATTTGAACCCCATGTTGGGCATAGAGTTTACTTAAATAAAACAACAACAAGCGAAAACAAAGAAAAAAAAAGAAGATGGTAGACATTTGCCAGAGGGCAGAAAAATATGAACTCTTGATGGTGGGGGGAAGAAAGGTTAATCCACAGACAAGAGATTTCAACAAATTTCTAGAAGGTAGAAAACAGATGGGAGGGTGGTGACAAATGAAACAAGGGGGAGGAAAGCTCGCCCCAGAATTCACTCCATGAGTGCTGCAGGAAGAGTGAGAGGTACCTTGCTTGTAAGATCCCCATGGAGGCTCTGGGCTCAGAGCAGGCAAGTAAAAGGAAAGATGGGAGTGAAGTGGTGATGGATGGAACAGTGCAGTGGCGTGCGACTTCCTCTTGAAACTAAAAATTAGAAACTTGAGACTCTGGTACACCATGGACACTGAGCAGGTGGAACAGATGGAGCTTGAGTTTTCATCCTCTGGTGAAAATCATCAACTTTTTGGCTGAAGACACTGAAGGAGCATTTGGGGAAACAGGGCTGCTGGGGTGGTATTACCACCCTGTGTAAAGCCCTCTTCGGCTGTGTGTTTCTGAGTGTAGCCTGTTGATAGGCTACCCCTGCTAACTCACCCTGAAGTGAAGACTGCCGGCCCCCACTCCCCACTGTGGGCCCAGAGTTCCCAGACGGCCCTCCTCCTCAGGGAAGAGACCTGCTGTGGAAAGGCCATGCTAGCCCCACAGCAGAAGAACCCCCCCCGCCCCCCCCAGCTACTGGAATATTCAGCAGAGTCCTTTTAAATAATGAGTGAGCAGTAAAGCTATTCAGACTGTTAAGGAAAACCAGCTGCATGATGGAGAATAACAAGATACATTAACAGAAAACTAACTGTGGGTGAAGCAATAGAAATGGCTTCAGGAAGAGGAATAGACGTTTAAAATTTTAAATTAGCGTCCACAGAAGAATTCAAGAAGTTGTCACATCCATAAAGAGAGAACAGAATGCCGTGAAAAAGAAACAGTAAGAGAGAAGAGGACCAAAAAAGGCTTTTGGAAAGTGTGCTTGTTACCAAGTATTGCCTCTCAACTCTCAATTCACCTTCAGTACCTGCTGTGCAGTGAAGTATGGGACTCTTCACGCATTTCTCCTAGTGAACATGATAAGCTGTGCCAGAGGGCACTGGGGAGCCATTGTAGGAAGAAGGAGGCTTCTCTTGGCTGCATCTGCTTCTTGTTCTTGCTGTGTCCTCTGTCAGCAGAGCACATGGGTGGGGACATCTGGTCGTGCCCTGCCCCAGTCATGCTCCCAGAGTAGACAGTCCCTGGGCAGCCTCACAGCCCCAGCCTGGGTCTGGTGACCACCTTGGTGTGACCCTCCCAACGGGACTCTGGTGTACTCCAGGCCTCATGTCAGCAGAAGTGCCGTAATTCCCTCTGTGCACACCTACCCCAAGCCTTGGGTCTTCTGCATTCCCATCGCTTACGGCCCTCTTGACCTGGTCCCTGAGTGCTCCGGGCCTTGTACCCACAGTGATGCCCCAACTCTCCTTGCATACTTGACCTGAAAAATATGAGACTTCAGATGGACCTACCAAGAGCAAGCAGGATGAATAAGATTACTCATACCTAGACACAATAGATGTATTTATTTACCCATTCACTAGTTGGCAGACATTTGGGTTATTTCCAGTTTGGAGCAGTTATGAATAAAGCAGTTACAAACATTCTTGTACAACTCTGTGTAAACATATATTTTCGTCTCTCACGAGTAAATACCTAGGAGATGGATGACTAGATCACTGTGCTCGCCACACAGAATGTCTTTGAGGGCCAATTCAAAGCCTGTCACCACCCGTGATCTGATCTTACCCACCTAGTTTTATGGATGGAGAGGACCAGAGCTAGAACTGGAACACAAGGATCCTGAGTTCCAGCCTGGAGTACTCTCTACCAACCACATCAGCTCCTCCTTAGTTCTGAACCTAGAATTTTCTATTTGGTTAAGATACAATTAAGTTTGAAAGCAGGAAAAAAAAAAAAAAAAACCATTTTCAGACATAAAAGGGCAGAAAGATTTTCCCTCATGTGTCCTCTCTTAGAAAGTTACTTGAAGATGTTATTTGGCTAAATGAGGGGCTCAAAACAAAACAAAACAAAAGCCATGACTCTAGAAAACAGTGATTCTATCCCAGGAGAGCAGGGAAGTCCCAGTATGACAGCTGTATTGCAGACCAGTTGAGCCAGATAAGAACAGAAAAATGAAGGAGGGCTCCAGTGAATTGTCTTGTCTGCAGGAATGAAAGAAAGAATTTCAGTAAACTTCATGAGTAGTATGTTTGAAAAACTTGATGATATGGTAAAGGCACATTATTTTTTTCTCAACAAGAAAATGAAAGGCAGTTAAGAATTCTAGGGAAAATAAAAAGCTGACAAGAAATTTACACTCCAGATACGAAGATGAAATGTCATCTGATTTTAAGCACTTGTTGGATGCACTAAAAGAGAATCCATTTGACCTTGATGCTAAGATCATTCTCCTTCAAATGGCCCGAGGATCAGGTGTTTGGATTTAAAGAGAAATATTTCAGTCCGGTAAATAATATCCTTTTTAGTTCTAAATTGGGAGTAAGAATGGGTAGTTTCTTTTTTTTTTTTTTTTTCCCCTCTTTCAGTGGGCCCTTACCAGAGAACACAGGCAGACTAAGTAGGGGCTAAACAATACCTTCTGCTCACCTCCAGATTTAAAGGAGGAGGAAAAGGGGAGGGTCACTAAACCAGGGAGGAAGGAGGAAGGCTACAGGTAAGGTATGATACACATGGAGAGGTTGAGAGGCACCCAGGGAGCACTGGGTCCATCTTCTCCACTTAGAGAAGGACAGCAGTACTTTTTTTTTTTTTTAAGGTTTTATTTATTTGAGAAAGAGAGATAGTGAAAGAAAGCATGAGTGGGGATTGGAGGGACAGAGGGAGAGGGACAAGCAGACTCCCCACTAAGCAGGGAGCCCGACGTGGGGCTCGATCCAGGACCCCAGGATCATGAGCTGAGCCGAAGGCAGAGGCTTAACCAACTGAGCCACCCAGGCGCCCCAGGACAGCAGTTCTGTTGCTGGATTCCAGCAGGTGTTTCAGTGGGAGCTCAGACTGAGGCTGCCTTAGAGAGAGGCCAGAGGGCTTTCCCCTCATGGTGCTACGTGGGGGTAGCCACGGTGATATATTTCAACACAGGAACTCCTCCAGTCCTCTCAAAGTCAACTCTTGTTGAAACCAATGACATTTTAAACTTAATCAAATACTGATTTGCAAATAAATAGAAATTATCATAGCAAATTGTATCATCTTCCTCATAGCTTAAAGCCTGCAGGCTTCAACTAATTCAGGTAATAGTCTGGTGACCCTGAGGAAAGACATAGCATCTATTTGGAGACCGCCCCCCCCCCCAAAGGGGAGAGTTCCTCAGGACACTACTAATCCAAGAAGAAAATTAATCCTTGCTTCACTTTCTCTTCAAAGTGTTTCAGGAAGAATCTGAGAAGCACCATAAAAGCTTTTCAGAAGGGAAAGGAGTGTGGGTGGGGGATCTGCTTTGCACCACATCAGAGGAGGGGTGCCGCCACCAGGGACATGGGGGTAGAGAGGGATCGTGGCTGGGCATGACCTACTTCAAATGTGGGCCAGTTTTCTTAACCCTAGAAAAGCAGTTAATTGTAAACTTGTAAGACTGTGCTCAGTCCCCGGGCAGGAGGTGGCGTGGTCCAATGGAGTGTGCTGTGGGCTGGAACCCAGGAGTCCTGCCTTCTGGCTCTAGGTCTGGCGCTGTGGTTCTCTCCCATCTGTAAAAAGAGTGGCTGGGTCAGATCAGAGGAGACCATCTTTGAATGGGTCCTCAGAGGCATTCTGTCTGGTCAGCACAGGCTTCCCCCTCCGAAGTGTCAAGAGGAATGAAATTATATGTCCTCACAAAGACTTGTACAAGCACATTCAGAGCTGCCGTATTTATAATAGCTTCAAACTGGAAACAACCCTGATGTCCCTCAACTGGTGAATGGATAAATAAATGGTGGTACATCTCTACAATGGAAGACTACTCCATGCAACATAAGTGAATTTCAGAAATACTATGCTGAGAGAAAGAAGCCAGACCCCAGAAAGTACTTACTGCCTGAATCTGTCTAATGAAATTCTAGAACAGGCCCACTAATCTATAGTGACATAAAGTAGACCAGTGGTTGCCTGAATGTGGGAGGAGGATTTACGGCAGAAGGTTACGAGGGAACTTTCTGGGATGGTGGGAATGTTCTAGATCTTGAATGAAGGTACAGTTACATGGAACGATACATTCTTCAAAACCCATCAAACAGTATAACTGAGGGGACATTTTCTTCTATATAAATTATGCCTTAATAAAGTTGATTTCAAAAGAAAGGAACTTTCAAAAAATTGAGGCTGTGTTTAAATATCAGGAGATAGTATTTACATTTATTTATTTATATGTATTTATTAGGTTTCTCTTTTACATAAAATCAGAAAGGCTAGAGCCACCAAGCCACCTTCCTGTGAGATCACAGTTGGCTGGAGATGAGGAGCAGCTTTTCCACTTTGATCTTTCGAGACACAGGCCTGACCGTCTCAGCCAGCTCTAGCTGCAGGCATAACACGTGGAAAACAACGCTGACATGTCAGGGCTCAGCTCTCCTCCCCTGGTCAGCTGGGCCTTTGCTGTCTTGTCTGGGCTCACAGGTTTGGTTTGGGTTTGTTTCGAGTGTTTCTCATACTTCTGGGACCAGCAGGGACCACCACCTGGCAGAGCATCCTCTCCTTACAGCCGTGGTGGAAGTGCAGAAAGGCCCAGGCTGGGAACAGGCACACTGTTCCTTCCATCCTGCTCCACTGACCATCCGAGTCACAGGGCCTTGGTGAGGCGGGGACACAGACACCTCCCCGCCTGAGGAGGGGGGCCGGGGGTGTAACCTACCGCACCGATCCCATTCCCTTGCTAATTAAATCCTGGCTTTGGGGAGCAAGACCTAATTTTTAAGAACAGCTTTGTTGCAGTATGCTTGACATACCCCAGAACCTACTAGCTTTAAGTGTGTAATTCAGTGATTGTAAAGACATTTACAAAGTTGTAAAACCATCACCATGATCTAAGAAACCTCATGCCTTTAGTAGTCAACCCCCGTATCCGTCCCCAGCTCGTACAAGCACTGATCCTACTCTCTGTCCCTCTAGATGGACCTTTTCTGGACATTTCCAGAATATGGGCTCTGTGTCAGGTTTCTCTCACTGCACACGATACGTTTGAAGTTCATGCATGCTGTAGCGTGTATAAGTGCATTGTTCCCTTTTATTGCCACACAATATTCAGGTACAGGTATACTATGTTTTATTTATCCATTTACCAGTTGATGGACATTTGGGTTGTTTCCACTTTTTTGGCTACTATGAAGAATGCCGCTATGAACAATTGTGTACAACGGACCATCGTGCACACGTTTTAACATGGCTGCTCACCAGCCTCTCCCATGTGCTCGCGCTCCTCCCTCCCCCACCTAGGGACCACCCTGCCTTCGATTTCCTCTGCTTAGATAGCTCCCCCTCAAGACACCGCAGCAATGGCCCCTGACAGGGATCTTGTCTCTTTTGCTCACTGCTATGTCCCAGCTCCCAGGACAGTCCCTGATACATAGTAGGTGCTCAATAAAGAGTTGTTGCGTGGAGGGAAGGAAAGAGGGAGAGAAGGAAAGAGGGTCAGGACACCAGCCTGAGTCTACCTGGCTGCCATGTCCTTCTGGCCTCACCATGCCACCTCCCCTGGAAGTTACCAGTCCTGCTGGGTGGGTATGGCTCCTTGACACCAACTCCCTGCAGGTGCAGCTGAGAGGGATGCCACAGATGAGCTCCCTCCCTCCGAGGCCCGCCCTGAGTGCAGCACCAACCCAGAGGACAGCAAGACACCCACCAGGTGACTCCCTGGCCCCTTTTGGGGGCAGCTGGGCTGGGGCTGGAGGTGGGGCCTGGGCTGGGTCTCTGTGCCAAGGTCGCAAGTAATTTCGGAGGATGTGTGCCCGGCTCTGGGCTGGAACCACTGGGAATGGTTCCTGAGCACACGCTTCCCTTTCTCCATCTCCACCGTCAGTCTTACTTCTGGCTTCTCTCCTGGTAGTGCCCCTGCCCCTCTGGTGTCCTCGGCAGACCCCCAGATCAGTCAGGAGCATGGAGGGGGCATCACCCACGCCTGGGGAGACACCCCCATATCAGCGAGCACACCCATCTCTTTCTCCTCCACGGCAAAGCCCATTCTGGTTTCAGGTAACTATTAGAGAGGAGCGTCTGCCTCCCAGAGGGCCGGGAGGAGGGAGGCTTCTCCCTGGGCAGCAGCCTCCACTGGGTGGGGGAGACCGGAGCTGACCCCAGGTTTCTGGCTTCGTGAGCTGGGGATGTGCCTCTGTCACTTGCTAGTGATTGTTCCTCGATTCCGGGCAGGGATTTTATTCACAGCTTCATCCCCGTGGCCCATAATTGCTACTCAGAAAATACTTGGAGAACGAAGACATGACCTTGACTAGTTGCTTAATTCCTTTGAGCCTCAGTTTTGTCGCACGGACCACGCAGGGCAGTAAGCAGTGGGGTATACGTAGCTAGCACCTTACGGGGCTCCTTGGAGGCATTCTAAGGTAGGCTTCGGTTTGGGGCTTGCAGTTCTAGTGTCAAACACGAGGTGGCGGCAGTCCTCCAGCCAGCCGACCTCAAAGCGCAGCCCTGGACTTGCAGCATCAGCAACTTGTTAGAAGAGCAAATTCAGGGCTGCACCCCAGCCCCACTGAACCACAGTCTGTATTGGAACATGGTCCCGGGAGATCTGCATGCATGTTAAAGTTTGAGAAGCACATACATGGCACCTACACTTTTTAACACCTGAACGTGGACTTAACAGTGATTGGATACACCATCTTCATAAGGGACAAAGGAAGAAAAAGAACAAGTTAAGTCCTGAGTTAAGTTGTAAAAGAATATACCCACATAGCGGTTAAGTGTGTGGGCGCTGGAGCCGCCCGGCCCGGCCCGGCCTGGCCTGGCCCAAGCCGTGATTCTTGCGGTTTACCCCTTGCCATTTTAGTGAGTTACTTAATCTTTGCCAGCCTCAGTTTCCCTCGTTTGTAAAAGGAGATGGTAATGGTGCCTACGTGATATTCAGGGAACAGGTGCTGAGTGGGTGTATGTGCAGAGAAGACCCCGTGCCTGCCCATCTGGAGGGGAGCTGGGAATCCTATCAGACTCCCCACTTCACCCTCCTCGCTGCTCCACCCGCCCCCCCCCCCCCCCCCCGCCCCGACTCCAGCCACACTGAACGTGCTGCCGGCTGCCCCGGGGCTGCACTTGGCATAGGCCCTCCCCCACGGCCCCCAGACCATGTTCTTTTGGATCTCAGTTCCTTCCTCTGACTCCTCGACTCCTCAATTTCTCACAATCTAGAAATGGTTTGTTTCTGTGAACCGTTTAGCTGCCCTGATGGGCCCCCTCGAGCCAGGGGAGGGAGGGCAGGTGGATAAGGGCTGCACCAGGGAGGCAGAGGGTCTGGGTCTCAGTTCCTGCTTGGGGAAGGACCGGGTCCTGCCAGTCCCGATGGTGTCTGTGTCCCAGGAGAAGGAGATCATAGTCTGGGGTGAGGACCATGTGGGGAGGTTGCAGCGGAGGCCCCTGGCCCACTGCCGTGGTGTAGACTTCAGAGCCCCTGAGCGTCAGGGCAGAGGGTGCAGGGCTGCCTCTGTGTTCCAGGGCCGGTGCTCTTCTGGACGGTCCTGCTGCTGGTGGTGGTCCTGGGCTCCGTGTCCTTCCTCCTGTGCCACCGGAGGGCCTGCAGGAAGTGGATTCAGCAGAGTGAGTGGATGTGTCCCTGGGGCCTGGGGGAGGGCAGGTGCCCCGCGCTGGGCTGGCCGGGTCTCTGCGCTGCCCTCGGAGGCCCTCGGAGGCTCTCCAGCTAACTCCTCTGTCGTTCCAGAGCTCCACCTCTGCTACCCTGTCCAGACCTTCCGGCCCAAGCTGGAGCCCATGGGTAAGTGTCCACATGTCCAGAGGGGGCTACTCGGGCCCCGTGGACACAGCAGCTCGAGGCCCTGGGTCTGGGGCTCCCTCTGTGCACAGGCTCATCTGTAACGGGAATGCAGCGCGGGTGGGACCCGTCCTCCACGGTCCTCTGCAGCGTTCAGATGGCGGGCTGGCAGGAAGGTTTAAGATCCATCTTGTCTCTCATTCTTTCCTCCACAGTGCCCACCCCCTGGAGAGGCATTCCTGAATGCCTTCCCTTCCTTCCTGGCCTCCCTACCCCTTCCTTCCTCCCCATTGCTCTGCGCCCCTTCTGCTGGCAGCGAGGGGCATAGGGGTCTGTAGGGCAGGCTGATAGGGCCGGAATCCTGGTTCTGCTACTTACGAGCTGTATGGCCCCAGTGAGTTTCTTTGTTCCTCTGTGCCTCAGTTTCCTCACTGTAAAAGGGGACGGTGGGGCCCACTTCAGACGGTGTGTGGTGCAGGAGGTGGTTGCTGTCGCCCGATGGGCCGGCCTGTGTTGGGGGCCTTTTTCCTCACCAGGAATCTCAGGACCTTCTGATATCTACGCTGTTCTGAAGCGCTCCCTGGCCCTGGCTCTCTGATCCCGGCCCAGCTTCCAGGCCAACTTTTGCAGACCACCTGTCAGAGCCCCTGACCTACTTCCAGCCCTCACCTGGTTGTGTGTGTGTGTGTGTGTGTGCACGTGTGTGCGTGCGTGCGTGTGCGGCTTTTCTCCCCTATGCAGCCATTTGCAGGCAGGGCAAGGTCTTCGTCAGCACTCCATAAGCACTGATTGAGCACCTACTGTGTGCTGGGCCCTGACCACAGGGGAAGGAGTGAACGCGAATTTCTGAGCTTCCCTTTCTGGTTTCAAGGCAGGCTCCCATAGAGGTTCTCACCGACCTGGGAACCCCAAGGGAGGTGGGTGATGATCTGTCTCCATTCCATAAGGAGTCAAGGCTCAGAAAGGTGGATAGCTGGCCAGGGCCACACAACCGATGAGACTCAAGTCTCAGGCGCTGGTCCTTGAGGTTGCGGGCTTTGTTTGTGGAGGGCTCAGACCTGTCCCCTCCGCCTCCCTCCCCTCAAGCTTTGTCCACCTCCAGTGTCCACCCACGAGCCCAGGGGGCAGTCTTGGGCCAGGTCACAGCCCTCTTGCCCCCACCCCCCCGCCGTCTCTCCAGGACCCTCGGAGACCGTCACTGCAGCCCGCCTTTGGACTTGGGCACAAAACCTGTCCACTGAGGCCTGTTTTGAATTTGATGAGTTTCACAGCAGGTGCTTGTGCGCTCTTAGCAAGGGGGGTTTTTGTGTTTTGATAGTTTCAAGCCTGTTTCCATGAGCTGTCAGCTTTAATGTCTCATTGAAACCCATGTTTGCTTTCTTGACATTTTTCTAGTATTAGAATTTCCATTGCTGTCAGTTTATTTTTTTCTTCAAACCTTCGTGATGGCAGTTTTGCCACAGAGAAAAAGAGAGAGAGAGAGAAAAAGAAAAAAAAAGCACCTTCCCTTAAGAAGGCAGACCTACGAGAAACCAAGCCCTGAGACTCAGTGGCGGCCATCCTGTTTGGGGCTGTTTCTGGCCCTCTGGCTTCTGGCGGGTCCCTGGAGGGTCTGGGTTCCCAGGCCCGAGCTGGAGGGAAGGTGAGGCCAGGATAAGCATCCAGGGGCTCAGGATGAGAACGGATGGAGCGAGGTGGATGCCCTATTCCCTCTGGAGCAGTGGGTGCTGAAGGGGCAAAGGAGCTTTCATTCACGTGCTTGCTCATTCAAGTGTTCAGATCATCGTCCAAGTGGCTCTCTGCTGGATGCAGAAACGGGTCCTCGCTCTCCCGAGCGTTCAGACCAGCATCAGTTGCTTCAAGGGACTAACGGCTGGCAGGGTGGGGATGCATGCCCCAGCCCTCCCTGTCCCGGAGCAACAACGCTTACCAGCCATCTCTTGAGTCGATTTGCCTTTATGGCCCGTGTCCTTGGTGGCAAGCTTTTGCAGAGGGCAGACGCACAGTGGACCGGGGAGGCACCTGCTGCTTTCATCCCCATTTCGCAGATGAGCAATCAGGAAGGTGGAGGAACTTGTTTAAGGCCACTTGGTTAATAACAACCTGGGGGTGGGAATCGTGCCTGGTTAAGAAACACTGACTAAAATTCTTCATTCTAATGGACACTAAAGTCCTTATCTGTTACTTCAGGCAGGTTTAAGTCGAAAAAAAATTTTTTTTGTTGTTTTGAAACAATTTCAAGCTTACAGGAGAGTCACAAGGACAGTACAAAGAACTTATTTTTCTGAACTTTTTGAGATGAGTTAGTGACTCAATGCCTTATCATCTCCACATACTTTAGTGCGTGGTCATACAAACAGGGGTGTATTTTTATATGATGTATAAAAATACGTGTCACTACACCATCAAAATCAGAATTCACACTGATGCGTTACCGCCGGTGAATTCTCAGACCTCATTTAAGATCCTTTGTCCCAACCATGTCCTCTGCAGCAGAAGAATCCAGTTCAGGATTTCGTGTTGCATCTGGTTGTCACGTCTCTTGTCAGCCTGGCTCCGTTCCTGTCTTTTCTGTCACGTTTGTGCTCTTGCCACTTTTGAGCATTCCACCACCGACTTGGTGGGCATCCCTCCCCTTGGGTTTGCCTGGTGCGTCCTCATGGAGACCGGAGTCAGGTCGTGCTTCTTTGGTGGCGGGAAGATGCCAGGAGTGACGCTGAGCTTCTCTGGTGGCAGCCGTCCCGCCAGGTTCCAGCCGGTCGGTCCCTTTCCTGGCGTGGCCGGCTTGGAACACTTGGCGTGAGCGCTCCCTGCCAGGCCGCTCCTGCACGAGGCTGTTCTTTTCTCCTTGGCAAGCAGTAAGCACTTTCGGGGGAGGTACTGCGAAGCTCTGTGAATAACCAGTTCCTCATCACACTTTCTTCTTCCTCTCTATTTATATCTGCATGGACTGGTGGCTTTCTATTTGATTCTCTTGCCATCGTTATTCTGATGTTCAGATTCAGTCCTTGAAGCTGGCCCCAGCGTCCTTCTGTCCCATCCTTCCCTGTTCTGAGCACTTCTTTAAGACGATCCCAACTTACCTGGTGCTTCCGTGGCCTCACCCTGGAATCAGCGGCATCTCCCAGGAGCCGAGATCTGAATTAGGGGTGCCCGTTGCCAAAGCCTGGCTGAGCCTCTGTGCCAGACTCCTTCCTCAGGTCTGTTCGCTTCCCATGGCAGCCAGGCCCCCAGGCCAGATGGGGGCCGGGACTGAAAGGGGAGAGTGACTGGGAAGGACAGGACCGCAGGATTGGTGTCAGAACTCACGGGCTCGGCTGGAGTGGCCCTCACGGCAGCCCCTGGGAGAACATGTCCTTGTCCCGGGGGCGCCACCGATGCCTCATGTGTCCCTGGACTTATGTCCTTGGGTGCCGGACACGTTTATGAGAAGATCTCGCAGTTACTCCCCAAAGCGAGGAAACCAGTAAATGAAGACAGTGGACTGAAGCCACATTTTTAGGGGAAGCACACTTAGGAAATCTGATCTCTGTACTCAGCACGATTTGTTCTGGGTCGTTAGCAAAGTACACATGTGGGTTGTGAGGCAGCTGCAGGCAGACATTGGTGCCTCTGGATTCTGCCTTTTCGCCTTTATGTTGTTTTATGCTCGTTGCCAAGAGTCGGTATCAAATGCTGGTCTTCTCTTTGGTGCGATGAGCGCAGCGCCATGTTAATGTCCTGGGACCCCCCGCATGCTAGGCAGCCTCCTGGGCACTGTCCCTTTTTCACATTTAAATTTTAAAAAAATTTTCGACAGACTTCAATTTTTAGAACCATTTTAGATTTGTAGAATATTTGAAAAGATAGTTCAGAGAGTTCCCGTGTACCTCACATCCAGTTTCCTCCATTGTTAACAGCTTACGTTGGTGAATTTGTCATGATGAATGAGGCAATATTGACACATTACCATTAACTAAAGCCCATACTCTGTTTAGATTTACTTAGGTGTTTGGGTTTTTTTTTAATAAGAGACTCTTTTTTTAAAATTTTATTTATTAGAGAGAGAGTGAAAGAAAGCTCCAGTGGGGGTTGGGGGAGGGGCAGCGAGAGAGGGACAAGCAGATTCCCCACTGAGCCAGGAGCCCAACGTGGGGCTCTCTCCAAGGACCCTGGGATCATGACCTGAGCCGAAGGCAGATGCTTAACCGACTGAGCCACCCAGGCGCCCCTGGGTTTACTGGGTTTTAGCCAATGTATTTTCTTACTGTTCCAGGCTTCCGCCCAGGATACCATGTTACATTGAGTTGTCATGTCTGCTTGGGCTCCTCTGGACTTTTCTGACTTTCCTCTTTTTGATGACCTTGGCAGTGCCGGCCAGTTTTGTGCAGGATGCCCCTCTATTGGAATTTGGCTAATATTTTCCTCCTAGTGAAAGTGGGGTTGCAGGTTTTGGGGGAGGAAGACCACATGGGTGCAGGCTTGTTCTCATCACATCATATCAAGGCACGTGCTCTCAGCATGACTGATCACTGGGTACCTTCACGTTTCGGGTCTCATTTAGTCTTCATAAAAACCCTCCAAATTTGGCATGCTGTGTCCCATTTTCCAGATATGAGGACTAAGGCTGGGAAGGTGGAGTGATGTTGTGTTGGGGGTTCCCTGCCAGGAAGCCCTCTGCTTCAAGACTGCTAAGCTGCCTCATTGTTTGGCATCTGGCTTGTTTTCAGTTTTTTGGTTATTGCACACAACCTTGTTGTATTCTCTTGGGTTATTTCCTGAGGGTGTGTCCGTAAAGAGGGATTACTGGGTCAAAGGGTGTGAGGTTTTCACTGCCAGATGGCTCTTGAGAAACATGGAACCAGTTCACAGGGCATGAGCCGCTGTGTTCCTTTTTACCCACATCCTCTCCAAGACTGAGTTTTATCACTTTTATTTTATTTTATTTTATCTTGTTACTTTGTTGTACTCTTGTCCCCCCCCCTGCCACCCAAACCACAGCTGGCTGTTCGCAAAAGTCAACATTACTCTCAAAGGACAAAAATCAGGCTTCACTGACATCATTTAAAAGAATGTGCCTCAGGCCAGAGAGCATTTCCCCAAGCGGTAGCTTGGGTAACAGACAGTGGCCACCCAGCGGGAATGAGCTGTGGCCTTCCAAGGTGACCACTCTGCTGGGAAGAGCAGTTACCAGACGAAGGAAACTAACATTTGTTAAATCAAGACTCCAGATGGGGCGCCTGGGGGCTCTGTTGGTCAAGCATCCGACTCTTGATTTCAGCTCAGGTCATGATCTCAGGGTGTGAGATCGAGCCCCGTGTCAGACTCTGTGCTGGGCGTGGAGCCTGCTTGAGACTCTCTCTCCCCCTCATCCCCAGCCCCAGCCCCTGTGCTCACTCACTCTCTCTCTCTCTCTAAAAAAATAAAAATAAAAAAAGAAGAGGAAAGAATCCAGAATTGTGTCATTTTATACGTGTTCTCTTTTTGACCGTCAATCTGGTTCATTTCCTCTTTAGACACTTTTTGCACGCTGATAGTTACTTAGGAGGCACGTGTAAGTGTTTCCCTGAACTGACCTAGTGTCTACACAGCACGTTCCAACCACCTGTCTTGTTTGTAGTATCACAGTTGGTTGGCCTCCAGTGAATGTTTCAGCTAGGATTCAGGGCTGGTGGTTCCCAGAGCTGCTGATGTCAGAATGTTCTGGAGATGACTTAGCTCGCTGGCATTTTCAGAGCAGATTTCTCTGGTCAGGTACGCACACCTAACAGCAGCATATTCCAAGTCTCTGAGCGGGCCTCCTCAGGACTCCTCAAGGGCTGTGTGTCCCCAGACGACGGTCGATGCTGGGAGTTGATTTGCCCAGTGTAGACCAGATGCCTGGGTGCCATCTCTGACTTTCTCAGATGGCCAGTGGGCCATGGTTAAATGTCACCATATGCTTGGCCATGACCTGGCCCCGTATTTGATATGAGAGAAGTGCTGGTGTGGAGGGTGGGGGTTTGGGATGAGAAGATAAAGTTGCGCCCTAAGAATCAGGCAGCACCTCCTGAGTCCCGCAGAGGGAGATGGCAGGTGGTAGGATGATGATGAGCAGCTGTCCTCCTCATGGGTGGTCACACAGGCTCTTTCAGGCGTGTCTAGTAGAAAACCGAACTCCCACCAAAGGCCTCCAGGGTTGATTGGCTCTGGGTGTGTCCAGCGCAGGGTTCAGCAGAGGTCCTCAGGATCGGTCACCTGCTCTCACCCAGCCTTGAGGTCCTCCGTGTGAGCTTTGCATGGTGCTCCGGGGAGTTCTGGGCTCTCTAGACCCTGGGCTACAAAGCCACAGACCAGCTTCTGAGCCCGCAGAAGCCTCTGCCTGGGCGCCAGCCGGGGCGTGTGCCAGTCAGGTGTCTGGGCCCCCTCCCCGGTAACTGTAGGTTCAGGGTAATGTTTGCAAAGCCCCTGGCCCAGCACCTGCACACAGCAAGCTCTTTGTAAAAGACAGGTGAAGAGATCCTTCCAGCTCAGGGCAAGCTGACTGGCTTAGCGGTTGGGGGAGAGGTCGTTCCCGGTTCTCCTGCAGCCGCTGCCCAGGCGAGGGCTGGCGAGTGAGCCTCTGTGTCCGGGTGTGGGCGTGGGTTCTGAAACCATCCACTCTTGTCCAGCCTGAGGGCCGGACAAGTGTCAGCTGCCACCCATACGTCGATTGGGGCAGGACCAGGCAGCTGCCAGGTTCTCCTTGGTGAAGTCACTACTCTTTTTCTTTCTGCAGATTCCAGGCCCTGGAGGAACCCGACAGTAAGTAGCCCTTCCTTGCCCCACCTCCCCGGCTTTGTGCCCCTAAAATCGGACTCTTTTGCTAACAGAGCCGCTGGTTCTGAGAACTGCTGGTGGGTCATTCCCCTCCCCCAGTGACCGGGGTGCGGGCTCCCCCTGCAAGTTCAGGCTGCGTCTGCCCCATGTGGGGTGCTCTGAGCACAGTGGGGCCTCTGCCAGGCCCTGGCCGGCGATGGGGAGCTGCAACCCCTCAGCAGTCTCTGGCTCCTGGCTCATCCTGCCGGGGACTTCCAGAAGGGCCTGGCAGACCGTGGATTTGGTTTTGGCTACTTCGGGTGCCAGGTGGGGTCATTTCCCTTTTCTCCTTCACTCCGCTGTGGTTCTCATTCTCACAGCCGGGATGACAAATTCATAGCACGACTCTTTGAAAACTTAGCCATCACGGGGCGAGAGGGGGGGGCGGGGGGGAGGCGCCTGGGTGGCTCAGTAGGTGAAGTGTCCGACTCTTGATTTCAGCTCATGTCATGATCTCAGGGTCATGAGATCAATCCCCACCTCGGGCTCTGCGCTGAGCGTGGAGCCTGCTCCAGATTCTTTCTCTGTCTCTCCCTCTGTCCCTCCCCTCCTGCTCACGCTCACTCTCTCTTTCTAAAAAAAAAAAAGTGAAAACTTAGCCATCCCGTATGGAGCACTTACCATGAGCCAGGCACCTTGCTTTGTGCTTCTCAGAGTTATCGTGGGTAGTCCTGACAGCACTCAGAGGTTGGTACTGTCATCCATTTTACAAAAGAAGAAACCCAGGCACAGACAGGAGAGGTGGGTCCACAATTGGAAAGTAGATCAGCGAACCTTGGTTTGACTTGAACCCTGGTTTCTGTGGCTTCAAAGCTGGTACCCTGAACTCTTGCCCTGAGCTGGAAGGATCTCTTCACCTGTCTTTTACAAAGAGCTTGCTGTGTGCAGGTGCTGGGCCAGGGGCTTTGCAAACATTACCCTGAACCTACAGTTACCGGGGAGGGGGCCCAGACACCTGGCCCTCACCAGGCTGGGCCTGGCACCCTGCTCTGTGCCCAGCCTCCAGGAGCAGCCTCGGGGGCGGGGGGGCGGGGGGGCGGGGGTGAGAGAAGGGACGTTGCCCTCTGGGGCTGAGGGACGGGGCAGGACAAAGCACTCCATATGGCTGCGTCTCAGCTATGTATGGTTCACCCAATTTTTTTTTTTCCATTTATCAATTTTTCCGTGACTTTCTTTTAACTCAAAATATTCATAGATGGAGAAAGGTTTCCATCCTTTAATTTTTTAATATAACAGACAGAACCACAATATGAGTTCAGTTTCGAATTATGGGAGGTCACATTCAAATATGCTTGGGTCAGATAAGTGGCTGTTACAATACCAGGAAATTTCATGAAAAAGGCATTTAATGATTTGTGAGATAATCAAACATTTTTTGGCCGTGGGAATCAGTGTTTTCACTGTAACTTGTTTAAAATGCCGTCTTTTGGACTTCAGATGATTATAAAAGGATAATCAGGATTGTGTAGATACACTTTGTGAATCACTCGAACTGATTCCATTTTGAAGGCTGGAGGTACATAGCATGTGTTAGAACATTTCATGAGACTTTTTTTTTTAAAGATTTTTTTAATTTATTTGTTTGACAGAGAGAGAGAAAGTAAGAGAGGGAACACAAGCAGGGGGAGTGGGAGAGGGAGAAGCAGGCTTCCCGCAGAGCAGGGAGCCCGACACGGGGCTCGATCCCAGGACCCCGGGATCATGACCTGAGCCGAAGGCAGACACTCAATGGACTGAGCCACCCAGGCGCCCCTTCATGAGACCTTTATACTTACCTATAAAAGTCAAAAACGAAACCACCATTTTCCTGAAGATATAGCTATTTTTAGAATACGTTAGTGTCGTCATACCCGATAGCTGTCCCGGGAGGTCAGGGCTGCGGAGTTGGGGTGGGTCTGGAGTGCACACTTACCCACAGGGGCTTATAAGCATGGATTCCAAAGCGAGGTGCCAGGGTTCAAGTGCTGGCCCACACACTTACTTGAGCAAGTTACTTGACTTCTCTGTGTCTCAGTTTCCTGGTCTGTGAAATGGGGAGGGTGCTAATATTAGCCACCTTAGAGGGTGGTTGTGCGGATTCTCAAGCACTGTATGGGATTCTGGCTCCTGTCGTTATTTGGTACAAGTTAAAAGCAACAGGACTTCTGAAACTCAACACAGGGCATCAGGCTCTCAAAGCCGAGAAGCCGTGGGTGGTGTGTGGCAGCTTTAAGGCAGAGAGGGAGACTCACTGGAGTCTACAGAGGTGAAGAAACAGGGGCTTCCCAGGGCGACTGGGGGCACCCTGCATCAACTCCACACCCTCTGTGCCCACAGCAGCTGAAGAGTGTATCGGTGGTGGAGTCAGGCATGGAAGAGCTGAGGTTAATGAGCCCCCTGCCTGTGGAGACCTCCCCCAATGGGGCAGCCTGCCTAGAGAGCATGCGGCTGCTGGAAGCCAGCCCACCCGCCGCCGGGAGCCCCTCATCCCCCAGGGACCTTCCTGAGCCCCGGGTGACCTCAGAGCATACCAACAACAGGATCGGTGAGTCTGCCGATTTGGAGGGTCCTGGTGTGGTCAGGGCTGAGGGGGCAGGGGGAGCTGGGCACTGGACCCTGGGCCCCCGACGGGAGCCAGAGACCCTGGGGCAGGAAGGCCCAGCGAGGAAGAGGCGTGGGTTCTCCTGCTGGCCCTTGTAAGTAGGAGCAGCTTTTTGTGGGAGAGTTAAAGCTTGTTCCGTCTCGGTAGCCCAATTTAAATTTCTGGAAAATCGGAGTAATAGTGATTCGGCCCTCACAGGGCCATTGCAAGCATTTGTGAAGTTGTCTGGGTGAGTGGGGGTGAAGGTTGGGGAGAGAGGCTCCCCCTTCCCCCGGGCCTGCCAACGTTGAAGTGGGACGTGAACGCTGCCCCCACCCCCAGCAAAGAGCCCCTTGCTGGGACAGGAGGAGACATGCCAGTGACAATAAGACCAGCCACTTGTCTGGGCGGAAGTCTTCTCTTGTCACGTGGCCTTCTGAGGACAGTGTCTGCCTCCCCTTTTCACACCCGGGGCAATGGCACTGTGAGGTAGGTGCGGGGAGATGTTCCCTGTCACATAGCTGCGGGGTGACAGAGCAGGGACTCGGCCTCACCCCGTGCCCGCGGGGCTCTGAACCCCTTGGCTTGCCCTCACCGGCGCGGGCCTCAGCAGACGCATTGAGGCCAGCCCTTCCCGAACTGCCGCCGCCCTCTGCCTCAGGCAGACCTTCCGCTTTGGCCTCCCAAGGGTCTCCCTGCCTTCTCTCCCGCTTCTCTCCACCCTTGCACACCAGAGTGTCTCCACCAATATACAAGCCTTTCCCATCTGCACCCCTACTTCAACCCTCCTGGGGGTGGGGGGTGGGGGTCCCTGTCACTGTCAGGATGAATACCAGGATTCTTATTCTGGAGTTCAGACTGGTCACTGGTCACGAGCTGCCTCCTCCCCCCAGACTCACCTGCCTCCTGACCCCTCTGGCCTACTTCACCCACCCACTGGCAGTTTCCAGAGTTGACAGAGCCCTCCCTCCCTTTGGAGCTTCTCTGTGGGAGCTGCTTCCTCACCTGGGACAGCCAACTCCCCCTTTGAATCTAGTCAATTCCTGATGTCCTGAGGCCACTGCTTATTTGCCTCCTCCTCCAGGAAGTCTTCCTAGCCCTCTCCACTCTCCTGTCTGGACCAAATGCCCCTCTGCTATGCTCCCTCAGACGCCGGGCCTCCATACCCAGTATCCTCAGCCCCCAGCAGTATGACTGTATTTGCGGCCTCCCCACCTCCTCACCCCCACCTGGCTGTGAGCTCCCTGAGGGCAAGGCCTTAGTGAGCTCCATCTCTGTCTTCTCTGGAGGGTTAACTATTGCTGGGTTAATACCAGAGAGGCATTTGTAATTGTCCTACACATTTCTATAACAGGCATTGGTGGATAGAACTCTTTGGGGCAGGGTCTTTAATATGAAACCAAAACTTTTGGCATTGTAGCTTTCAGCACGTTTTATTTAAAAAGAGTGTTATTTGGGGCAGTACCACCAAAGCATCTCCTTTAAATTTCCTAAGAAGTCCTAACTTGAACGTTTGGGTCTGTGCTGAGTGCAGTGCCCGGAACTGCGGGGGCAGGTGGAGGGAGGTACTGGGCTCCCAGGATGGCTGGGGTGCGGCCTCTTAGCCTCGCTGGGAAGCAGGGTGGTTGGGAGAGGGCCTTGGAGGTTCGCTCAGGAGCCTTTTGTCCTTCTGACACCATCCCAGGGGGCACCCCCTGCCCCACTGAACCTGTGTGGTACCCCAGGGGGACCAAACTGCAGCCTGAGCTCTATCCCTCTGTCCCTGGGCACCAGGCAGGGGGAGCCCTTTCACCTCCCACCCCACCAAGATAACTTCCCTGGATTCTAGAGCTCTGGGTGGGTAGAAGGTTCAAGCAGCTCCTGAAAGACCCTCCTTTCCCCTCCCAGCTTGTGGCGGGGGTGGGGGAGGGGAAGGGCAGCCCTGTGATGAGGGATAGAGTCAGAGCAATCAGGACCCTCGGAGGTGAGGGAGGGATAGCCTGGCCCCTGGCTTTGGCTTCTTCAGACAAACCCACCTCCACTTCTCTCCCACCCTGCTCCATATGCCTCAGCTTCTCCTCTAGTCCTGTCTGGCTGCTCTGTGCCCTGTCTCACTCCCCAGGGTCCCCTCTCTTTCACCACCTCTGGCTCCCACCTCTTCCTAGCCCATCTGCTCAGGCTCCCAGGGCAAAGGGCCTGCAGGCCTTGGTGGAGGGTGTGTGGCTGGGGCCTGGGGCCCTGCTTTCTCTTTTGGGGTGTGTGAGGGGCTTGCCACACTTGTAGCTTTCCTCTAGTCCTCGCTGCTATTTTGAACACTTCCCTTTTTCCTGGAGGTGTTAAAAATCAAAACAGAAGAGCCAGCATTATGCAATTGGGTGGCGGGTGCAGGGCCCCCAAAGATCTTTTGGGTGTTCCTAAATCAGAGGGGTATAACTGGGTGACCCAGAGAGGTAGGGGTCCCCAGCGCCCTGCTTCACCCTAGCTTTCAAGTTCCCTCTTGAGCGTCCTCATTCAGACTCCAGAGAGAGTCCCAGGGCCAAGCTGCTGGGAGCTTGGGACCCTGCCCCGAGCTCAAGGCCATCAGAAGCTGGGCTGAGTGAAGGCCAGGCTCCTCACTTCCCAGCTTCTTGGGCAGCTTACTTAACTCCCCTGAGCCTCTGAAGTGCCCCCTCCCACCCCCGTCCCCACAGTGGATGGTGGTGAGGACTGCAGGGGGTCCTGCCTCTAAGGGGCTGCGCTGCCAATTCATCCAAGCAACACACAAGCAGTCCTACTATGCGCAGGTCACGGCCCAGCCGTGAAGGCCTCAGGCGGGAGATCGGCCATAAGTAACAAACACTGAAATATGGCCCTGAGCGAAGAATCACAGGCTGGTGTTCGTTATTAACAGGGCTGGGGTTCTTAGACTGTGATCAACTGTCTGGATTTACCTGAACTGAAAAGGTCCACAGGCCACAGGACCTTCACTACAACAACCAGGAGCAGCCCAGGCGAGCCGGAACACGTTGGTCACCCCAGGTTTCTGATGTAGGCACGCGGACAGGAGTGGAAAGGGCAGCTAGTCGGGTGGGAGTTTCTGCCGAGATTTCTACTAACTGCCTGGCGACTTTGGGCCGGTAATTTAACCTTTCAGGGCTTTAGGTTCTTTGTATCTGTCCACGGGGACAAGAGTAGACTGTCTACCGTGCGGCAGTGGTGTGAGGACTCAGGGGTTGTGTGGAAGGTTCTGGACGGTGGCCAGCACGTCCGCTGCTCACTGGGGCCGCAGTCCCTCCCTTCTCTGCCCCAGGCTCGCTTTCTCTCCCAACGCTGTGCTCTCCTTCCCTACCCCATCCCCACCTAAATGCTGAGAAGATCATGAGCCTCTCCCACAAGGGAGCCAGTCTTAGCATACAGTTTCTAGCTGTTTTATGTCCTTTGAGCCTCAGGACACCTGTGAGGTTGATGGGGCTGGCGGTGTGTCAGAGAGATTGTGTCATCTGCCTGAAGCCACACAGTAGGAGAGACAGAGTTGGAGCTTGGACCCTCCTCTGCCTCCTCACCCTGTCCAGCTAGGGCTCCGGTCCCCTCACTTTACCCATCCTTTTGCCTTGCAGAGAAGATCTACATCATGAAGGCTGACACAGTGATTGTGGGGACCGTGAGGACCGAGGTGCCTGAGGGCCGGGGCCTGGTGGGGCCGGCGGGTCCTGAGTTCGAGGAGGATCTGGAAGTGGACCATGCTCCCCACTTCCCAGAGCAGGAGACAGAGCCTCCTCTGGGCAGCTGCGGGGATGTCATGTTCTCAGTAGAAGAGGAAGGAAAGGAGGCCCCCTTGCCCATGACCGTCTCCGAGAAATGAAGCCTGGCCTGGGTTGGGGCTGAGAGGGCAGTGGGGTGCCCCCCCGGGAGGCCAGGGTGGCCCTGGTGGCCCTGGTGGCACCAGGCTGGTGGCCGAGGCCCCGTGTGGCCTGGACTGAGGTTCCACACCCAGGGGTAGAGCAGCCTGGAGCAAGGGGGTTCTGGTCGTCTCTAGTTGCATCCCCCCCGACCACTGCCCCCCAGCTCAGACCCTCGGGGAGCCTGGGCTTGTGCAGGAGAGACAACCTAGGGGCTGGATCTGAATGGCAGTGTTTGTTGGAACAGCGGACAGACAGCAGAGACTGGGCACCTTGTCTCCTGCCAGTGCTGGGAAGATGCCCCCAGGGCCCTGAGCATCACACCGCTGGGGCCGGGGCTCACCTGCGGCGGAGGCATCCCCCTGTGCCTTCTACTCTCACATGGACCTTGCCGCCATGCCAGCAGCCCCCAGTTACTGTAACGTGGCCCCCTGTGGGCACTGAGCCAGCGCCTGCCATGGTCGCTCCTGAGTCAAAAGGGACGTCAAGGGGTGGGGCGTCGTCGGCTGGCCCCATCTTGGCAACAGCCAGCGCACGGTGCTCTGTGCCCTGTGTCCAGGTGAGTGCCCAGCCTGGCCCCCAGCCCTGCCAGGGCTCGAGTGAGACCCTCCTGGTGCTGCCAGCCCTCCCCTATTCTGTAGCCCTCACGGTGGGCTGGAGGCCTGGGGTCCCTGACTGGTCTCACAAGGTCCCCACCAGTCCCCTCCGTGGGAGGCATCTTAGGACCCAGAGGTCTGCAGACGCTCAGCAGCTGTAGCACCCTGCCCCTGCAGGAGACCCTCCCCAGCCAGCTGCCGCCTGGAGAAGGGCCTGCTGAAGGGGAGCCCTGGGCCCTTCCTGGGTCCTTGCCTGCTCCGTGGGCACCTCTGCTCTGTCCCGGGGACATGCGCCTTCCCCACACCTGCCACGCCCTCGGAGCCCAGTGGCCCCCACCCTGCCCTCGCGCTCCAGCCCCCAGCACCCATGGCTGGGATACAGATGTCGGAAAGCAACACCATTTCGCCCAGACATCCTGCCTTATTCCGGATTCTCAGAAAAGCAAGTAGTCCAGTCTGGACTTGAGGACTTTTGCATTTCACGCTAAGGAGTAAAGCTGTCCCGACTTGGGTCTGCGGGCCGGCTCTCCCCAGGGCTTTCAGACTCATGTAAGCAAACCAGGGGCCTTGGAGAGGGACGTGTGGGCAGATGACAGGGCTGCCCGCAGCTCAGGCCGTTCAGTCTCGGCTGCCTGGAGGCCCCTGGAATTACCCACTGGAGGCCAGGCCTAGGAAAGCTGCTATTTACCCGCCAGCCTGCTCACTCTCTGAAGGAAGTTGGGGCTGGGTCAGGAATCACAAGGTAGTTTCTGAAATTACTTAGATGTTTGGGGGAAAGGTGGAGAGGCTAGGACACCGAGAGGGACTCACACCGGAACCTGAAGACGTTGCCATGTGGTGGACAGTATTTGCCCAGATGTCTCCTATGGGGACAGCGCGGGCGCACCATGCCTGGAACTCCGGCTGGAAGGGACCCGAAGACGTCCCACCCTGCTGAGCAGGGCACTGGCAGTCTTGGCTTGAAGATATGGACCGCATGTTGGAGGAAATGAAGCACTCCCTTGCCCAAAGTCCCTTCACAAAACCTCTGATCCGCTGAAACCTTTGATCCTCAGAAAATTTGTAAGGTCGCTTAAAAATAACCAATCGTAAGTTTCAGGAAACGATCTTTGAGATTGAGTATTTGAGAATGTCTGAGCAGGAATGGTCTGGGCAATCTCTCTCCCCCCAGAATAGCAGGTTCCTCTTCATCCCCCTACCGAGGCGGCCAGCTTCTATGCTCTGTGTGCTGTGTCGAAGTGAGTGCCCAGCCTGGCCCCCAGCCCTGCCGGGGCTCGAGTGAGACCCTTCTGGTGCTGCCAGCCCTCCCCTATTCTGTAGCCCCCACAGTGGGCCTCGGGTCAACTGACTTGTCTCACAAGGTCCCCACCAGTCCCCTCTGTGGGAAGCATCTTGGGACCCAGAGGTCTGCAGATGCTCTGTGCAGGGAGCCAGCTACCTGCTGGGGCAACCATTCCCACTGCTGGAAGTTTTTCTTTATCCTCAGAGGCAAACCCTTCCTTCATGTAATTCCCACTCCCTGGTCTAAGACTTGTCCTCTGAGGATATTTAAAAGAAAACCTATCTTGCCATAAGTCTCCCTTTGGGTATTTGTAGAAAGAGATCCTGAGCCTCCCCGTGGCCCTCCCTCTGGACGGGGCTGAGCTGCCCCGCAGCTTGGGGAAAGGGAGTTCCAAAGTAGCAGCATGAATGCCCAGCTTTGGGGGCAAGGAGAGGACTGAGGGGTAAATGGAAGCCTTGGACTTGGGGCCTGAGCTGGAAAGGGCCCAGCCTGCAGCCCTGATCACAACTCAGGGCCAGTGGGGGGCCTGCTCTCCACCGCAGGCAGCTGGCCCGGAGCTCCCCTCTTGACTGTGGCACACCTGTGGGGTGGACGAAAGAGACAGAGGGCTGTGGTCAGACCTCACCCACCCCATCCCCAAGACTCCAGGTCATGCCCAGACCTCACAATCAAACCCAGCCATTTACCCAGTGTTTCCCTGCCACGTGGTTGGTCCGAGAGCCGGGGCAAATTTCCCTGCCCTGACCAGTGATCAGGGACCATTTCTTAACCTCTGTCCGTTCTGACGTCCAGGTGGGCAGAGGACTCAGGGTAGCGGACGGCAGGCCGTAAGGGAGCCTCCCATGCATGAGTGACATCCATCTTCCTGAACACTTGTATTCAGGGAGTGACGGTAAGTGATGTGTCCTAAGGAAGCTAGGCAGGCTGGTAGGTTGTAAGCTGTTTTCGGTTTATAGAATCTCTCAGGCCAGGGCCATTCCCTGAAATGGAACAAGAGGCTGAATCTCCAGGGCCTCTGTGTCCTCTCACTGCTCCCCAGGGCTGAGATCTTGAAGAGCAGTCACCGGGGACTGGCTTGTTGGGCTAAACAGAAATGAAAATCTGTGCAGGGACAAGGCAGCTCTCTCGCTGCAGGTTCTTGGGTGCCTTCTGTCCCACCCACACTCTTGACCCTGTCCTCTAAGAGAGAACAGTGGGGGAGGTATGGGGTGGGAGGGGCAGGGCCTGAGACGGAGATGAACTCAGGGCAGAAGGCTTGAGTGGAGGTCACAATGAGAATATTAAAAGTTTCGAGGTCGGCTCTGTGGGCCTCATGAGGAGCTGGCAGAGCCCACCTGGGGCTCCTGCACCCTCCCACATATCCTTTACCCTGGCCCGGCACCCGTGATGGGCACACACCCCGAGGCCATGTCCAGGGACTTGCTGTGAGCAAGGTGCAGGCAGAGAGGCCTGCCCACCACTCTCTGGAGCGTAGACACAGAACAGCAGTGATGTGCAGGTGGGGATGGCTACTGAGGTCAGACTTGGGTTCAAATCCCGGCTCTGCCGCTTACCAGCTGGGAGATCTTGGTTATGGGAGGCCCAGGGGGTAACATGGGTCTGGCTGTTTCCTGGTCTGCGAGGTGAGGGTATCAGCCCCTATCTGGTAGGGTTGTGGGGTTCTGTTAGAGGCCACCTGGTCCGTGGCTCGTGCTTGCTGCTGGCCACCTGTGTCCTGGGTGCAGCATGGCCCCACCTGCCATGAGCGAGTCCTTCCTAGGCTGGCAGAATTCAGCTCCAGGTAACCTTTGAAAGCGTGTTGTAATTGGTGGTTGGTTCCAGTAAGCCTGTGTTGGCTCGGGTAAGGTTCACCAGGGCTTTCAGGCTCTCCTGGGACCTGGCCTCCCTTGCCGCCAGATTGCAGTGGGAAACCCCACAGTGAGTAGACCCCTTCTTACTCTGTGGGGTGCCCTAGAGAACCTCTGAAGTCAAAGTCCTAGGACTGGGCTGCTTTTTAGATGTCTGAAACTCGGGGTGTTTGCGATGTGCTGTGGGTCCCTCTGCAGGGGACGTCCTGCTCATGGTTCTAGTGCATTCCAGTGCATTGCTGCTTAAGATCTTTCTTGAGTGGCCTCCCTCGCCCCCTTCTACCCTGTCTCCCATCCTTTTAAAAACACCTAAGATGAGCCAGGCCCAAGTCTAGCTGCAGAGGATATACTGCACTCAGACAGACTTGCTGACGTGGGTCCTGTGTCTGGTAGATGGAGACTGATGACAGTGCCTAACTGATCAGTGAACAAGGTGATTCCAGAATTCATCATGCTGTGTGCTATGAGAAGCCCCCATTAGGGGTCTGTGGCAGAGTGTCTGTAGCGGAGGACCAGCTCCAGCCAGGTGGCCGGGGAAGGCTTCTCAGCGGAGATGTCCCCTGAGCTCAACCTGAGTGACATGACAAGCTGGGGGGGGGGGGGGGGGGGGGGGGGGACCTGGGGGCAGAAGATTCCGGGAAGTTAGGGAAACAGCAGCTGCAAAGGCCCTGAGGTGGGAATGCTTCTGGCCTTGAGATTCAGGAAGCACAGCCCAGCGGTAGAAGCAGGGTGGAGAGAAAAAGGAGGTGAGCTGGGAAGCCGGCCAGCCGGATCACTTAGATTTTATCATAAAAACATCGGTCCACAGTTATGTCTCTTTTTCTCTATTAGAACAATAAACATCCTGGTATTATCTCAGGACTAGGCCTCAAAGGCCCAAGCAGAGGCACCAAAGGTTATTTTAACCTATTTCTGAGGGAAGTCTAGGAAGGAGGCAGCGGCGGCTGGGTGCCAGGAGGCAGTTGGCCGAGCTTTCTCAGAAAAGGCAGAGAGTTCAGACTGCATTCCTGGCTGATGGCAGTGCAGGGTCCATGGCTGATGTCACTGCGGGGGGCTGGGAGCCGGGGAGTCTAGGTTCCCTTTTCTTCGGGTGTCTTCCAGGAGAGTAAAAACCACACCAAAAATTCCTGGGGGAGGCTGGAGCCTTTGTGTTTGGGTGCGGGGGTGTGGGGCCTCTTCGGACCCCGGCCTGCACGCACCCCCTTCCATTCATCAGCCCGACTTCTCCTGCCCAGGAAGGGTGCGGCTCCATCAGGGTTCACTTCCCGCTCGAGCAGTTCCAGCCACATAGCCCCCAGCTTCGGTTTCCTAGATCTGCAACACGGACGTAATAACCCCCTTACGAGATGGTGAGGCACCGAGATAACCCGGGTCAAGTGCTTGGCCTGGCTCTAGGCACCTTTCCTGTTCGGTACGGGGCGGCCCATGTAGGCATTTCAGGAGCTTTTGAGTTGGCTCCCGCCTTTCTGCATTCTTTCTGTGTTCGGGCTTCATTCATAATAGCTGAAAGGCTGAATATCAGCACTCTGTTTAACAGACTAGGGCTCAGAGAGGCGCACCGACTGACCCACTGTCACACAGCCAGGAAGGCGCCCTCCCGTCCACGTGGCTGGGCTGCCCCTGTGGTTGGGGCCACGTTTATATCAAGGTTATCATCGGGCCCTGTGCCCTCTGGACAAGCAGAGATGGTCGCAGGAGGCTGGGTAACCTGCCCGAGGTCAAGCGGCAGGCCAGGTGTGGCTTTCTGAGTCCCCCTGGCAGGGCAGGAAGGACACGGAGCTGGCCCAGGCAGAGCCTCTGTCTTCGGAGCTGCGCTCCCTGAAGGTGGCCTGATTCAGGGGAGACTCGGGGCTGGGAGTACAGGCAGTGCAGGGGGCCTCCTGATGATGGTATCGCTTTGTGCGTTCTCAGCCGCTCCTCGTACCCCACTCTGCCCCACGCCCCCGCGGAGCCCTGGAAGGAAGATGAGTCAGGGGCAAACCTCCCCACATCACAGATGGGAAAACTGAGCTCCATGGAGGTTAAAGGGGTTTGGGCTAAGGTCCCAGCTCAGTGCTGCCTGCTGGAGACACGGCTGGGGGGAAATCACCGTTCAGTCCAGGTGAAGGGTAAAGATGACTTGCTGCTTTTTATTCTTCCTTTTATTTATTGACTTTTTAAATTTGGCATTAAAACAAAAGTGCGGTGAGTTGGGTTCTTATTGATAGGGCAGCTTTGCAGGCGTCGAGGCGGTCCCATAATCAGATGGGAACATCACACGAGCAGTCTGCAGCCTCACGGGCACGCGGCTTGTTCAGTCCAACAGGGCTGTTGCTTTGGAGGGCCAGCGCTGGGTTTAATGCTCTGCTGTGCTGTCCGAAAAACTGTGCATTTTTGAACAAGGGGCCCTCTGTTTTCCTTTTTCCCTGGGTCTCCCAAATTAGGTGGCTGCTCTGCATCAGGGGCAGCAGCATTGTCTGTCCGGATTGTGCTCGATGCAGAGGCACTTTCCACACTTGACTGCTTACGATCACAGTGACCATGATTACAGATGAGCTCGCTCAGCCCCATTGTTCAATAAAGTGGAGTGGCTACTAACTGACCTCAGCCATCCCGGTTATCTCTTGCTATGTCATAAACCACCTCAAAACTTAGCGGCTTGCAACAACATCCGTCACTGATTTTGCACACAGATCTGTAGTTTGGCCGGGGCTTGGCGGGAAAGCTCACCTCTGTTCACTGCTGGGCTGGGGGATCGCACTTCTGACAGAGCAGGCAAGTTGGTGCGGGCTGTGGGTTTCTCTCCACAGGCCTTTCTCGGGGAGGCTAAGGCTTCCTCACAGCATGGCGGCTGCGTTCCCAGAACAAACAATCCCAGCGTAGGAAGTGGGACGCTCCAGGTTCTTAAGATCAGGGCCCAGCACCGGGCCCAGCATCACTCTGGCCGCACGCTATTGGTCAAGCAGCCCCAGAGCCCAGGTTCAAGGGGAGGGGCTGCAGACCCCCCCAGCCCGTGAAGAATTTTGAGATCTTACTATGTGACAGGCACTGTGCTTAACGCTTTGCATCCTGCCTCGTTTCATTCTCCCAGTAATTGGACTCTTCTTGCTCCCAAAGTTGCCTCAAGGAAGCTAGATCACGTGTCCAAGGTCACCTGGATGGAATTGGAATTGAAGTTGGTCTGTGTCCAGAGTGTGAGCTCTGACCTCGGGGACACCCTGTGCATTCAGGAACCCCCACAGGCAGAATGTGGCAGGGCCAGAAATCAAGCCTACCTGTTTGATTCGAGAACGTTTGAGGCTTTCAAAATAATCAGCCCCAACACCCCAGTTTCCACACGGAGAAACTGAGGCTGCCAGAGCTCTTGCTGGGTGTCTTCTGGGAAGGGGGGCAGGGTCTGGCACCTTCCGGGGCCGGATGGGGGGCCCCCCTGTCGGGGCTGCACCCAGCCTGGCCAGGAAGTCACAGAGAGCTGTGGGCAGATTATGCAAGAGGCTGTCATAGGGACATTGTTTTTCGTTGTGATTACACTTCACTCAGGAAATACCCACAGCCTTGGTGTGGAGGGAGGAAGGTGTCGTGGCAGGTGTCAAGGGAGGTCTCCTCACTGCAGGCAGAAGACCCCTCGTGAACCCTGGGGCACACTCGAGATGGACCAATGTGCCCTGGGACAGGTCCAGGCACACAGGAAGTTCTCGGAGAGCCTCCCTGTGCCCCTGTGAGCTGGGCTCTGACAAAGGGGTAGATAGAGCTCCATCCCTACCATCCAGGAAGTCATATAGTCGTTAGAAAGACAGTTAAGAACTCTGGCTTATCGAGGCTTGCTGTGTTCTCCTTGCAACCCCGAGGCAGTGATTACTATCGTTATCCCTATGTTCCGGTGCTAGGAAACAGAGGCACAGAGTAGTTCGGTCACTTGCCTGAGGTCACACAGCTGCTAAGTGGGGCAGCCAGCATTCAAACCCAGGCCACCTGGCTGGAGTCCAGGTTCCCAACCACGGGACCATGCTTGTTCCATTGGAGCTGAGGCTGGGGTCACCATTGTACTGCGGCCCCAACCCTGAGTCCCAGGCCCTGCAGAACGCCGCCGGGGCATCCGCCGGGCTCAGTAAACGTACAGCGAATGGAGTTTGCCTCCCAGCCTCCAGCCGCCTTGTCCTTTCCGAAGCCCGGCTCTGACCGGGCTGTTCTCACTTAGAACCTTCGATGATTCCCCGGTACCTGTAGGCCGAAGTTGGCCGGTCAAGCCCTCACAGGCAGGTCCGGCTACCTCCCGTGGCTCCTGTTCCAAACCACTCTGAAACACGGCCGTGCCCCGCCCCCTCCATCACCAAATACCGGGGGCACGTCTCACCATGAAATCTCAGCCCAGTGCCCCAGTTCCCAAGCCTCCATCCTCAACTTTCTCCTCTTCCTCCAGGAAGCCTTCCAGGACCACCCAGGGCCAGGACCTCTTTGTCCTCTGAGTTCCCACAGCACTGGCTGTGAAAAGGGTTGGAGGCCTAATTCCAGCAGGTTCCCAAGAAATACCTCTGGGTGAAAAGATGAATCTGTCCATTCATTTAGCTGCTCACTGAGTCATCTGAGCAGCAACCCGTACCGAGCACCTACTGTGTGTCAGGAACTGTGCGGGGAAACACAGTGGGGCTGGGAGGAGACGGGGATATATGGAAGAGCCTGACTGGGGAGGCCTCCCTGGTGTCCGGCAGTGGCTGAGGGCGTGATCATTGCTGGGGCTCTAGCGTGTGGCGCCTGGCCTGGACAGTGGGCCTCTACCTCTTCCTCTGTAAAATGGATGTATAAGAGGACCTGTCCCAAAGAGAGACGACAAGGATGAAGCTCATTCATTGATTTGTGAATTACTGAGCTCAAACTCTATGTGCTGCTAGGTGCTGGGGACACAGCCCTGCCCTTGTGGAGGGACAAGAAAGAGAGCATGAGATAACACCAGCCAGCGGGAACTGCTCTAAAGACAAAAAAAATGCAGTGGTGTGTAGGGCCCCTAGTTGTGGGTCAGGGGTTGCAGCCAGGACTTGAGGATTCAGCACATGGTGTACAAAGGTCCAGGGTAGGGGGTGAGGAATTCGGGATATGCAGTGAGCAGCTGTGATGGGAGTGTCAGCGACGAGAGTGTTTGCAGGTCTGGGGAGGAGAGTGCCGCTCTCCTGCCTTCCCACGTTGAGGTCTCTAAGGAGAGAGGGGCGAGATGGTGGAGGAAGGGCCTTAGGGGCCCGTCCTTGTGCAGGAGTTGGGAGGGAGACTGGAAGGGCTGGGCTGGCTGTTGGTGGGAAGTTGCAACAGCCTCCCGATGGTGGGGGAACTGCAGGGGAACAGGCCTGGGGGGAGTTTCCTTTGAGTGTGGAGGGGAAGAGGGAGGCTGAGCACTTCGGGAACTTCACAGGGAAAACTTCTCCTGCACACTGGGGGACCCAGGGCTCCCATTCTGGGGAGGCAGAATGTATGGCCACCATCAAGTTCTGAGTTCCCTTTTATTGAGCACCTACTATGTGCCAGGTGCTGTGGACTCCCAAACTCTGATTTTTTCCAGCATCTCTGCAAAGGGGACTTACTTATCCCCATCCTAGAGATGAGGAAATGGAGGCTCAAGGAGATGAAGTGATTTGTCCAAGGTCAAGGTCACATGCCAGTAAATGGCCTGAGCTAGGACTTGAACCCAGGTCTAGGTAGTGGCAAAGTTGATGCCTCTTTGGTGCTTGAAATTCCGCCGTCATTGCTAGGAGCTCCATGTTCCTGGGGTCCTCATTTGGGCACATGGCTGGAGCAGGGTCTCCATGAACCGTGGGTGAAGGGGCACGAGAACTCTGCCTGGCACACAGTAGGTGCTCAGTAAGTATGTGTGGCATCTGCAGGGAAGGTGGGACAGGCCTGGAGGGATGAGGAGTGAGGTCCTGTAGACAGATACCACCTGCCTGCTGAACTAGGGGTGGCCAAGTCACTGTCATCTAATTCAAGTCCTCAGGATCCTGAGCCAGATCCCTCTGTCTCTCCCCCAAGCTCTCAGCCTCCCAAGCTTCTGCAGGGGGTGTGCCTACACTGAGTCATCCCTGTCCGGCCCTGCCCAGCTCAGCTCTGGCCAGTAGACATGTACTCATAAACATCTAAATGAGTGAAGATTGGGAAATTGTACCAGGGGGAAAATTATTTATTTCTTCCTCCTTTTGAATCAGGGAAGGGAAAACTTGCTGGGAAGATGAGGTCAGTGACTTCAGTATTGTGTGCTCCTTGCTGATGAGCAAGGAGATGTCTCGTGTGCTGGGTACTGCGTCAGGGAGATGGGCACAGAGCCACGCGGTGTCCAGCATGGGAGGGCACTGCCCCCTCCCAGCCCTGTCACCTCCAGATCGCTCCCTGGCTGCTTCAGCTCTGAGCCACGGTCTCGCTAATGAGAAAAACATGTGCGAGGTCACCTGGCCACGAGCAGGTCATCTGAACTGGTGGGTCACCAAAGTGAGGTGGCGCCCTGATGTGACCTGAGGCAAATGGGGTGTACAGGGCAGGGCTGATGTGCAGGAGGAGTCAGGACCCCCAGGCCTCAGAGCCCCATGAAGCCCCTCCCTCTCAGAGTACAGATGGGAAAACTGAGGCCTGGAGATGAGAGACATATGTCCAAGGTTAGCAGCCTCAGAACTAGAACCCAGGTTGCTGGTGCTTTAAATATTAAAACAGGGGCATCTGAGTGGCTCAGTTGGTTGAGCGTCTGACTTCAGCTCAGGTCATGATCTCAGCGTTCTGGGATCAAGCCCTGTGTGGAGCTCCACACTCAGCAACGAGTCTGCTTGTCCCTTTCCCTCTGCTCCGCCGCCCACTCTCTCTCTCTTTCTCTCAAATAAATACTTAAAAAATATATATTAAAACAAAACCCCAAATCCTTACAAATAAGGAAGTAAATATAATGGGGGGCGAGAATAAAATGAATAAACGCAGCAAAAGTATAAGGAAAATAATAAAAATTATGCATGATCCCATGCCCTTTATAACCACTTCAAACATTTTGGTTTCCTTCCCTTCTTCTAAATAATTTTTAAAAATTATCTTCGGTGATTTATTACCAAAATAAAACTTCCCAGCCTATGGTTATAACTCTTATGGGTCTTTGTTCATAGCTCTCCTCACACGGTTTAAAACCATTTCCATCCCACAATTATAATTCTAGCAATTCATGACTTGGGCTGTCCGCATGAACCTCACCTCAGCAGAGCCCCCACTGAAGGATTTGTTTCTAGTGATTCTAAGTGGAACTTCTAGAGGGTTCCTGCTTTTAGTTCTTATTCTTTTTTTTTTTTTTTTTAAGATTTTAAGTCATCTCTATACCCAACGTGGGATCGAACTCACACCCGAGATCAAGAGTTGCATGTTCTCCTGACTGAGCCAGGCTCTTGTTCGTTTATTTTACATAACAGACCTGCTCCTTCTCAAACACCGTGCTGTATTAGGGAATCACTTTGCCTATTTCAATTTTAAATCATGCACATTATTCTGCATAGTCTGGATCATGGATCCAGACCGTGGGATTTAAGGGTTCTGGGGATGTAACTGAGGAGTGAGCCAAGTTAGTGGGGAGCAGGCCTTTCTAAGCCCCCTTCAGATGAAGTAGCAACCCTTGGGTCTGTCTTCCCAACTAGGTTTCCGTCCTAATTGTCATCATTACTGATTGCCCACTACGTGCCAGGTGCTTTTCATGTATCATCACGATTACTCCAAAGCAACCTTTGGAGGCAGGTGTTATTACTGCCACTCTACAGATCAAGAAACTGAGGCTAAGAGAGGTGTAGTGACTCTTCTAAGGTCACACAGCCAATGAGTGGCAGAATTGGGATCCATACCCCGGCAATCTGAGAAAACTGAGTTATCTCTCCATCTAAGAGTCCACTGGAACAAAGAGTTTTATGGCCAAATATACATATATTTGCAAGTCTCTGGTTTAGCTCATTTTCTTTTTCTCCAATGGCAGGCTTCCTGTAGAGAGGGCAAGAGACGCCTGTGGTCTGGAGACATCTTGGAGGGGTTCAAGAAGGAGGTGGGGTTGGAGCAAAGCCAGGAAGGATGGTTTTGCATCAGAGGAGGAAGGCATCGCATTTCAATGTGAGAGCGGGTATGCCCAAACTGCCTGGGGGGTCCAGGTGAAGCCCTCTGGGAAGTTACTTTGGAGGAAGCCTTTGGGGAAAGTGAGGTAAGGATAGGTTTAAGAAAGCTATTTTCTCTAGGAAAGGCCAAAGAAGATGTGACAGGTATGGTCTTTGCCTCCTGGCCAGGCTTGTCTGAAGAGCTCGGGCCACCAAGTAGGTATAAGCTACTGATGATGGGGGAGATGGGCCTGGTAATTCCACCCCTTCCTAGGGGCCAGCCTGGAGAAAGCCTTGTGTTCGGAGCACAAGAAGAACCCCAGGTTCTCCATCTATGAAGTGGATGGAGCCTCTTTAGAATGAGTGGTATAACTGAACATAAATAGGCCCTGCCTTGGGGTCCGGCAAATCCCTTATGAAATAGAATTTTTCAGATTTTAATGATATTCGTCATAATACCGATTTGTTTTATGTTATGGGTTCACACTCTGCTGGCTGTGTGGACGTGGATGAGCCATGTAAGATCATCTCTTAGATCATCTCATAGGACTACTAGGCTCCACCATTCAGCTCACCTGGAAACATGGCAGAGATCAGGGGGGAGTCAGGGGGGTAGAGTGGTGGGTTAGGGAGGGGTACTGACACCTTTCACCCAGCCACACCCGGACATCCAGAGAAAATTCAAAAATATTAAAAGACATGGAAGATGCTCTGAACAGATGAAGGATACACCATGGTGATAGGTGGGATATGTCGAGGCTGCCATGAAGTCAATTGTCTTCCACATTCACCTATTAATTCTGTGCAAATCATAGCTGGAGCTCACAGAACATACAAGTGTATTTCAAAATGCATATGGAAGAATAAAGAACCTTACATAATTCAGTAGGTTTCGCAAAAGAAGAGCAAGGGGGACTCACTCTAGCAGATACTAAACATTCTGCAAAGCCCTCCTAATAAAAACCATGTGGAACTATCCCAGGAGCAAGAAGACCTATGGAGGAGGAGATAGTCCAGTCCTAGACCCATGTAATTATGATCAGGGATTACAGGATGGGCTCTGGCCTGTGGGACAGGAGAGACCAGCTCACTCTGTAGAAAAATGAAGTCAGCTCTCTAGATTTTACACACCACATACAATCTGATTGTAATAAAGACCTTGATGGGAGATGTAAAAGTGAATGAGAAGAATTATGGAAAATACCTCTTCATCCTACTGGGAAGGACCTTTCGACAAAGATCCAAATGGGAAAAAGATTGATGGATTTGATTCCATTAAAATGAAGGATATATATATTTTTTAACAACCCTAAGGAAGGACACCAGACCGAGGACAGAATGAGAGAAGTGTTTGTAATGTCTAAAAATGACAAGGGATTAATATCTAGAATATACAAGGAATTATTGTAAAGCTACAAGAAAAAGACAGGAAATAATAGAAATACGGTCAAAGGATGTGAATAGGCAGTTCACAGAAGGGGAAACCCAAATGACTAACAAGTAATGAAGAGGTGCTCAAACCCACGAATATTCAGAGAAATGCAAATGCAACCGGAGTGGGTTCCACTTTACACCCATCCAATTGGCCAAAATCAGAATGCTGGCTGATGGGTGAGTTTGGGGGAGAGTGTGAGGAAGTGGGACCCTCTCACCCCATTGATGTGGCCATCCTGGGGCGACTTCCGACAGTGTCAGGGAAATAGGTACATGGTTACCCCCAGACCCAGCAGTCCCAATGCAGAGAAATCCAAACCCCCCCACAGATGCCACAGGACACCTGGATTGAGCTCAGGGTGGGCGGGGAACGGGAGCAGGGATTGGGGAAAAAAGGAAGCAAGCACAGAGCTTTACGTAGAGGAGTATGATTGACTAAACCTGTTCTATGTGAGGTCCAACAAACAGCAAGAGAGAAGTTAGGCAAAAAAAAAGAAAAAAGAGTCCAGGGCACCTGGGTGGCTCAGCTTGGTAAGCGTCTGCCTTCGGCTCAGGTCATGCTCCTGGAATCATGGGATCGAGTCCCACTTTGGGCTCCCTGCTCGGCCGGGAGTCTGCTTCTCCCTCTGACCCTACCCACTCTTGTTCTCTCTCTCTCTCTTTCAAAAAAAAGAGTCCATTCATACCAGCTAGCAGATTATAAAATACTTGGGAATTATTTACAAAACAACGGAGGGGGAGTAGGGGCCTGTTGAGGGGAGCCCCTCCTGCCCAGGCCAGAGCGGCCCAGTTTGTCATGGGGTGGAGAACTCAGAGGGGACCCAGGAGAGGCAGGGAAACTGAGGCAGGGTAAGGTGTGTCTGGGGAGAGCAGGGCAGAGGGCAGCCATTGTCTTTGTGTCTTTAACTAGAAAGTGGGTACCAGCTGCTTCCCAGCTCCCCCGGGGCCTGAAGGGGAGACAGTGAAATAGGGTGAGGAGGGGGGTTTGGAGAGTGGGGTGGCGGGGGGGTGGTGGCAGGTTGGGAGGTTGGGGGTCGGGAGACTTTGAGGCACTCATCCCTCAAGTGAGAAGAATGCTCGCAGGGCCAGGGTGAGGCTGAAAGCAGGGAGGAGAATTGAAAGCCGTCTGAAAATATGAAGGGCTATAAAAGGAAACCCACTGCCAAGATCAAAGGTCCTAGCGCATGTGGGCCCCCGGGAGTCCCACAGGCCGCTGGTGGGAGTGTAACCGGGTACAGCCCCTTGGGAGAGGGATTTGGCAGGACCTAGTGAAAATGAAAATGTGCAAACCCCACCGCCTGGCAGTTCCACTTTCTAGGTTTATGACCTAGGAGTCTAGGAGGCGCTCCATCTGGTGCTTCGGGGAGGCGGGGAGTCCCAGAGCAGGGAGCAGGGAGCAAAGGGTGGGGCAGGCATGCGGGCCAGCTGCACAGTAGGTACAAAGAATGAGCCAGGTCTGAGCTCATCAACACGGAAAGTTCTCAGAAACACAGCCAGGGGGAGGGGAAGCAATCAAGGGCCAGAACAGCGAGCCCAGTTTTCTACCATTGGTATAGATGCAGAGGCACGAATATAGAATGATGCTCTGTGTTGTTTGTTTCAGCCAGAAGGCGGAGAACAGACTCGAGAGAAATAGGGCACAGAGGAACAGTTGCCTTTGGGGAGAAGGAGAAGAGATGAGAACAGGGGGGTCAAGAAGGGCTTCGATTTTAATGATAAAATAATTTGAAGCAAAATTAATTCAACAAATACTGAGAACCTACTATTTTATTTATTTATTTATTTATTAAAGATTTTATTTATTTATTTGAGAGAGAGAGAATGAGAGACAGAGAGCATGAGAGGGAGGAGGGTCAGAGGGAGAAGCAGACTCCCTGCCGAGCAGGGAGCCCGATGCGCGACTCGATCCCGGGACTCCAGGATCATGACCTGAGCCGAAGGCAGTCGCTTAACCGACTGAGCCACCCAGGCGCCCAAGAACCTACTATTTTAAATTTATATATATATTTTATATTTAAATATATTTATATTGTATTTATAAATATAAATATATATTATATTTAAATTTATATATATTGTTTTATATTTATATATTTATATAAAATCGGTGTCTGTGCTGCTTTTCTAGGTGCTGGGGACCCAGGAGAGAGCAAAACAGTCAAGGTTCCTGCCATCGAGGGAGAGACAGACAGTACACAAACAGAAATTATATAAGTGCTAAGAAGAAAAGTAAAGCAGATGTTTTAGTTAGGGGGGTCAGAGAAGCCTGTCTGAGGAGGTGACATTTGAGCAGAAGCTGGACGGAAGCAAGGAAGTGAGTCATGCAGGTGTCTGGAGGAAGGGTGATCCAGGCAGAGGGAACTGCAGGTGCAGAGGTCTGGTGGTGGGAACGTGCGTTGCGTTGCGTGTTTAGGACCAGCCGGGAGGGCAGAGGGGTGAGGGGTTATGATATGAGGTCAGAGAGGAATGAGGACAGCCTCGGATGTTAACATTGGTCAGTTCCGGGTGGTGGGAATATGGGTGTTTCTGATCGTATGCTTTGAATTTTTTTTTTAATTAAAAAAAAACCTAAACAAGGACAACGTGAGGTTAAAAGACAGATGGGTGTCAAATACAGCAGCCCGGGTCAGGCAGTGGGGTGAGAGGGGGGTCTCATCAGGTGAGGTCCTGGAAGGGATCAAGGGCCAGGCATTCCTGCAGGACAGGCACACCCTCTTTGTACTGTTAAAGGCGGGGATTTCGAATCCGGCTCAGCCCTGTTCCATCCCCACCTCCTCACGTCTCTGGAGAATCCGAATCCCCAAAGGTCAGGACAGGAGAGGCACTGGGTCCTGGTCCCCAGATGGCAGAGAACGAGATGATCATTCTGTGGTGGCCTCTTCCCGGCCCAGCGCGCACCTGGCTCCTCGGCTGGGCATCCGGGCATCCTTCCCTACAGAGCCCACGTGCAGGCTCACAACCTTTCTGAACACCGAGCCCTACCTAGGCAGCCACCATGGAGTGGATTTGGCGTTGGGGATGAAATCAGCCTCTCTCACCCATCTAGTTCAGCTCCCTCCTGTGATAGATGAGGAATGTTGGCTCAGGGTCACACAGGGAGGGGCTAGAATGGGAATTCCCTGGACTCTTAGCTGGCCCCACTTGCGGGGCTTAGAAACGGAGGGTCTTCGGAAGGTTTGGGGCTGGTTTTGGGGGTTGGTTCTTGAGAAGAGGCAACTTAGAACAGGGAGGTTTGGGTGGAGGAGGACTGGAGGCTCTCTGGATTCCCTTCCCCAAATGGCCTGGGGTCCTCTCTGAGGGTTGGGGGAAGGGAGAGCTGCACTCCTTGGCCCTCCTCTCCTTTGGAAGGAAATGGGGCCAGGAGCTGGCCGCTTGATATGGCCAGCTTTGCCCAAGATGTGGCCCTGGGCTGGCAGGAGGGCAAGGGGGAGGCCAGATGAAGGAGGCAGCTTCAGGGCTGTGGCTAACACCAAGTGTTACTTCCTGTTCGTGATTTTAGGACATGAGTCATAAGGGGCTGGCCCAGAGCATTTAGGGCGCTGAGATAAGCAGGACAGTGGGAGGAGAGAAGGTTGCTTGCCCTGGCTGCAGGCCAAGCTGGGTGGGGAAGGGGAGGGGCTCAGGCCGCCCAAGCAGCCCCTGCAAGACAGGATCCCACGGCGGGGGGGTGCTGGCTTCGAGGCCAGTTCTGAGACCTCCCCAGAGTGTGAGCTGCCACTCCCCACCCAGCCACAGCTCTGCCTTCCAAACCGCCCTTGACCACAGCCCCTGCTGCATGCAGCAAAATCCTCTGTGTTTCCCAAAAGATAGCCATTAGTCACCTGAGGGCGCGTTAAAAAGCCAGATCAGCAGGCCCTCAACAGCACAAGGGGTGAGGGGGCATGGGGCCAAGGAATTTGCATGTTTAACAAGACTTCCAGCTAACTCTGATGCTTTCTGAGGCCCTAGAGCCGTTCCTCCAAACACCTGGCACACAGTAGGTGTTCAGTAAATTTTGACGGACAGACGGGCTGTTCTTGGGCCCGACGCCTTCCACGGCCACCTGCCTGCAAAACAGAGTCCTCAACTCGGTGGGGTGAGATGGTGGGGGGCTCTCTGAGGGGAGGGCCATGGGCTGCACTGGGAAGGGAGGAAGGCTCCAGGGAGCCCCGGGCCAAGGGTATATCCTGTGCATGCAGCCCCTGCACTGGGGACCAGAGGGCCACAGTCCTGTCTGCTGGAACCTGCTTATTCCCCATTGCCAAGGAGCAAAAACAGTGGGCTTTTTCTGCACCATGGGGCTTTGCTGTGTGAGACATGCATGGCCTGGGACACCAAGTTGAGTGGGTAGGGCCTGGGAGTGATGGGGGATCACTAGGGCCTTGACCCTGATGTCCCCTCACTTGCTCACTTCTGCACCCCTTTATTGCCTCCTGCATACGCTAGTCCCATTGTGCAGTCCAGCTTTACCGAGCCCCTTCCTCTGTGTATCACCGGGTCCCTGGGGACCAAGTCCCTTTGCCCTCAAATCCAGTGGCATGAGAAGCAGCCGGCGGAGCAGAGTTCCTTGGCCATGGGGGACAAACTCAGCTGGAAGGCACTGTTCCCTTTACTAGCTGTCTAAGCTTGATCCAAAGCTTGGCCCCTCTACTGCAAGACAATGTCTGTAAGTCATCTGGCCCAGAGGAGATTTCCAGTGCCTGCTAGTATCGCAATTACTAAGAGAGGAGAGGGACATGTAAGCAACTAACCATACGGAGGTAAGTGTTTTGCTAAAGGTCTGTAGCAGTACCAGCCCCTGCCTGGGTTGCTGGGATGTGATTAAGGGCAAGTTTCACAAGAGGGAGTTGGGCTTCAAGTGCAAGGAACAAGTAGGTGATCACCAAGCAGATGGAAAGGGGAGGACATCCCAGACAGAGGAACCTTCGCGGACAAAGGCACGAAGGTGGGGACTCAAGGTTATTCAGGGAGTTCGGGGTGGTTAGAGTATGGGGCGGGGGGAGATCTGCCTGGCAGACAGTCTGGGCCAGGATGTGAAGCCTCCAGCGTCTCCCCGAGGAGACTAAGCTCAGTTCTGAAGGCTGCAGGGAGCTACAGGCTAGGGCGTGGAGGACCCCAGGGGTTCTCAGTGTTGGCACTAGGCACATTTTGGGCTGGGGGCTGTTCTGTGTGTCATAGGGTATTTAGCAGCATCCTGGCTTCTACCCACAAGATGCCAGCAGCACCACTCTGCCCCCCTGCAATCGTGACAATCCCAAATGTTCTCCAGACATTGACAGATGTCCCTTGCGGGGCAGGGGGCAAAAATCGCCCCTTGAGTTCAGAACTACTGGATCAGGGGGGAAATGACATGCCTGCCTTATGCTTTTGAGAGCTGGCCCTGACTACATCACGGAGAACAGCGTAGAGGGACAGAGCCTGCAGGCCAGAGGACCAGTTGGGAGGCCACTGGAGCATCACAAGTGAGAAATGGCCAAGGCCAAAGCCTGAGCCGGTCTGTGGGGCAGGAGGAAAGGGGCCAGGTGATCCAGACTGAGGCAGGGTGTAAAGGGGACTCGCTGTGCTGTCGCTGAGTTTTACCAGATTCCCCGATGGCAGGTACAATCTGGTGGGTGCCAAGATCAAACCCCATCTTGAAGAGAGAGCTCCGGGCCACCTGTGCAGGTGTGGTGAGAGACTGAATGTCACTTGGTTCACCCAGAATCTGCCATTGCCCAACCCCAGCCCAAAGAAGACGTTGGGGTTGGAGAAGTCGAGAGAAGGGATTTGGGGAAGGGTGTGGCCATTGTGCTGAGCGCCCCCTGCTGCCTCTTGGGGGAGGGGGGTGCTTCCCTTTATCTTGGGCGAAGCAGGGGGCGCTACAAAGGACCACTCTGAGACCTTGATACCCAGGGAGTTTAGGGCCCACAAGCCTGATAGGAGATTCTTGCCTGCTTTGTGCCCTCCTGAGTGCCCAGCACCCCAGGGCTGGCAGAGCACCCCAGGTGCTCGATAGAGGTGTGTGACATGGGTTAGAGCCTGAGGCTAGATGGGCCCGAGGTGGCCGACCCGGAGCGAGACGGGGTGCATGAGGTGTGAGCCGGGCTGCTACAGGTGAAGGGCAGAGGGCAACTGCGGACTCCAGGGAAGAAGCCGGCTTTGGGCCATCTCTAACCCAAAGTGCTTCCTCTGGGGGAGCAGCCCTCAGCAGAAGCCTGGAGGACCACCATTTATGTTGCAGGCAAGGGGATGTAGGCAGTTGTGGCCAGCAGGAGGCTCGGGCAGCTCCAGTGTGGGGGAGCTGTGATCAGAGGAATTGCCAAGAAAGCCTTCAAGATGCCTACAAAAGTGCCTCCAGAGAATGAGCCAGAAACTGCTTCCAAAAGGCCCCAATGTGAGTGTGGTGACACCTACAGTTCCCATAGAACAGAGGGTTGGGGAAGGTTTGGGGGAGCTTCTCCCCAACCACACCTGGCAGCGTCAAGAGAGAAGTCACCAGATCCTCCCCCTCCGACGCAGTTTCCAAGCCTGGCTTCAGCAGGGGAAGGCGAGAAGCTCCCCCCCAGTCAGAGACTGGAGCTCTGATGAGTTCCCAGGACAGGACTGAGGGTTGTTTCTTGCCTGAGACGCCTGGAAAAGCTACAGGACCTGCCCAGGATTTCATGCAGAGGCTAGGAATAGGCAGACCCTCACAGCAAGTTTAACGGGGGCTGCGCCTTCTTCCTTGGACCAGTGCCAGCTGGTGGGCTGTGCTCAGCAACAGGTCCTGCCATGCCCCTGCTCTGCTCTCCACGGCGGTGGGCTGACCCCACAAACTACATTTCCCAAGTTCCTTTGTCAAATGTTTTCCATCTTAGGTTCGGCCAATGGGAGGCGCTGGTGGGAGATTAGTGCGAGGGAGGAAGGGAGAAGTCAGGATATTTCCCTCTGCACTTCAGGTGGTGTCTCCAGCAGAGGTCTCCTCCATGGTTCCAGATCCCCGCCCCCCCCCCCACCCCCACCCCATGCCCTGGCTCCTGGCTGAGGAAGCTTTGTCTCCTGCCCCAGAGATGGCTTTTTGCAGTTGCTAATCTCAGGGTTGTCTTCCCTTCCCCTAATTGTTCTTTTAATTCCTCTAACATCTTTATAACTAATTCCTCTGTATTAAATATCCTTTATAATATATATTTTTGTTAACTTTACACCTTTTTTTTTTTCAGAGAGAGATGGAGAGGGGCGCCTGTGTGGCACAGTTGTTAAGCATCTGCCTTCGGCTCGGGTCATGATCCCATGGTCCTGGGATTGAGCCCCGCATCGGGCTCCCTGCTCCCCAGGAAGCTTGCTTCTCCCTCTCCCACTCCCCCTGCTTGTGTTCCCTCTCTCACTGTGTCTCTGTCAAGAAAAAAAAAAAATCTTTAAAGAGAGATGGAGAGAGCACAAGTGGGGTTGAGGAGGTTGGGGAAAGGCAGCGGGAGAGAGAGAGAATCTCAAGCAGTCTCCATGCCCAGCTAGGAGCCCGACACGGGGCTCGAGGCAGGGCTCAATCTCATGACCCTGAGATCACGGCCTGGGCCGAAATCAAAAGTCAGTGCTTAACCGACTGAGCCACCAAGGCGCCCCCAAATACCCTTTAGAGAATCACTAGGCATAGGGTTTGCTTTCCTCTTGACTTGGCTGTCACCCACCCACCCCTTGGATCCAGCTGATGGAGTTGGGCTGGGAGGTGGGATCCCAAGAGGATCCCCACTTTTGGGTGGTGAGGGTGCCATTCACTGGGATGGGGAGCCATTGCAGGGGATGAGTCCATGGGACCCACTGGGTTTGAGGTGTGTGTGAATCATCCACGGAGAGCCATTTGCCCCTGCTTCTACCAGGTGACACCTCATTCCTGGTCTTTGGCTCTCTCTTACGGATCGGGGAGTCCTCAAAACTCCCAGGTGAGACTTGTAAGGGCCATAAAGAAGAGATCTTTATGCTCGTTTTAGAGACAGACTCTCTATGCGGAGTTCAGTTTGTGGGCTGTGTTAGCTGCACCCTCATCATGGCCTATCTCTCAGAAATGTTTGGGAACCAGGTAATTTCCCAGACTCCTGGTCAGGAGGTGGGATTTTCCACCGCACAAGTCACTTCCCAGTTTCTCATTCAGCGCCTAGAAGCACCATCCTTGCCGTCTCCATCATGGGGGTTGGTGGTCCAGAGGAGAGGTCCCTGAACCTCTTGGGCAGCCTGCCGTGAGGGAACGGGGGAACAGAATAGTCTCCTGCCGCCCTGCCCACCCCACTCCTCAGAAATGTCCTCTGTGCTGGGGACAAGGACTCCCAGGGCTGGGGGGCGATGTTCTTGCCACACAGGGCTGGCCTTTGCATTAGAGTTGCCACTCAAAGGAAGAAGGTAAGATGGCAGCTTGAGTGGGTGCTCAGTCATGATGTGAGCCCTAGGGAAGTCAGCCAGCCCCATTCTGGGCCCCCTCAACTCCCTGGATGGCTTTCTGCCCCAGCCTCTGTTTACTTGTCAGTTACCTAGACAGGGGAAGGCAGGGCAGGGTCTGGCCCACTCTCAAAAGGGCTTGAAGAATGTTTAAAGATAGGGGGGCCTGGCTGGGTCATTCGGGGTGGAGCGCAGGACTCTTGATTTCAGGGCTGTGAGTTTAAGCCCCACATCGGGCGGGCATGGAGCTCACTTTAAAAAAAAATGTTTAAGGATAAATGCACAAGTGAATGATATTAATAACAGCTAATATAGTATACACAGTTTATTAAGTTACAGATACATTTTGTAAGCGTACACACATATATAATATCTACTATATTATATGCATTATATAGCTTTTAATCTTCAGGAAATGTGACACTATGAGGTTAATGCAGAGACTCACTCAGGTGGTCTGGCTCTAGTCTAAATGACTGAATTATGTAGAACGCCGGCCGTCCCCCCAGAGCTAGTGGCACTTTTGTGAGATGTTTTTCCAAGTTAGGGCCTCACCCCCACAGGAGTGGGGAGTCTGCGGGGAGGTGGGAGGGGCAGGGGGGACACAGGCCGGGTTGAGAGGCACAGCCTGGGGGCAACAGCAAACCTGGTGGGAGGGGGACTCGAAAGGGGCGGGGTGCAAGAAGGAGGCGGAGAGGGCCCCAAGGGCTGGGAGTGGCTGGCGCTGGCACACGGGTCGGTCGGTGGAGCCGGGGTTCGAGCTGGGCCCCGCGGGGGGGGTGAGAGCCGGGGAGGGGGCGAGGGAGGAGGTGTGGCGGAGAGGCCCCGCCCCGCCGCCCCGCCCCGCCCCTCCACCTGCCTCCCTCCGGCAGCCCGCGCGCCCGGTTTCGCTTTCCGTCCGAGGCGCCGGAGGCAGCGGAACGCGGAGAGGAGGCGCGAGGGCGCGAGGGCGCGACAGGCAGGGACGGCCGGACCCGCCCGCGCTCGGCCGCCGCCGCCCGCACCATGGCGCCCGCCGCCCTCTGGGCCGCGCTGGCCGTCGGACTGCAGCTCTGGGGCGCGGGGCACGCGGTGCCGGCCCAGGTGGGTGACTCGCGCGGCCCGCACGCCCACCGGCTGGCGCGCACCCCCCAACCCGGGGCGCCCCGGCCGCGCCCCCCCC
>NC_058406.1:8782565-8808893 GCF_002201575.2 Neomonachus schauinslandi
CCCCGGCCGCGCCCCCCCCACTCCCCCCGGGGCGCCGTGCGGGGGGCTCGGGGCGACCGAGGCGCCGCCCTCCGCCGGCCAGACGCACGGCGCCCGCGCGCCTGGACACCCGCTGCGGCCCCCGAGGCCGGTGTGGCACACGTGCGCTCGGGCCACCCGAACTCTGGTCCCCGCGGCGCAGCCCGGCCCCTCCGCCTCTGCAGGCCCGGGTGTTTGGGGGCTGGCCGGCCGGCCCTGGGATGATCCCCGCTGGATCCCCAGCTCGGACACCCCTGCCTGCCTGCCGCGGCGTGGAGGAGGGGGTTCCGTACTGGGGCGCTGTCCCCACGGCGGACGCCGGCACCCTCTTCAGACTTACTCCTCCTCTGGCCTATGGTTTTCCTCTTTCTTAGAAATACCGGGGTTGCGCGCCTGAAGGAACAGGGTCAGGTGTGCAGTAAGCGCCTAATAAGGGCGCGGGAGGACCGCGGGCTGTTCCCGTGCTCGTTGCACCGACCCCCTCCCCAGGACCGACTGGGGTGTCCGGCGACCATTTCAGAGCCTGTTCTCTGTGGGCTCTGGGTAACGGGGAGGAGACAGTGTCTTCAGGTTCTCCTGGGCTGAGCTCTGGGGACACAGGAGGTGAGGAAGGACTTCTGGGCTGGTTACCAAAGACAGACGGGGCTGAGGGACTCCAGGAACATGGAGAAAGCAGAGGCCCCAGAGGTGCTGGGCAGTATTACCTGCACCCACCACAGTAGCAAGGTAGAGTCTGCAAAGGGATTGCTCATATTTTGCCTTCTTTGGCTGTCTCCATAGTCTGGTAAGATAGAGTAACCCCATTTCACAAAGGAGGCAAACAGAGCCTCGGAGAACTTGTATTTCATGGATGGGCATGGGGCGCTCCTCCTTTAAAGGGGGGCATTTCCCCTTCCACCCCGCCTGCCCTGACTGGGGAGGAGGTGTGCCTTCGTCCCTTCCTCTTGAGCTTATCCTGATGGACGTGTGGTGTGCCGACTCAGGTGAACGTCTTGCTGGGAGGAGGGTGGCAGGTGACATTGGCTGATGCGGTAACGTAAAGTGATTCACTGGCTGCGACTAGAGGCAACTTCAGAGTCCATTTCTTGAGGGCAGAGGATGGAGGCTGTCAGAACAGGACTGACTCACCCGCAGGGGGTGTCAGGATGTATCCTGGGGGGCTGCCCCAGAGGTTGTCCTGAAAACAGGGGAGGGTCAGGAGAGAGTCCCAGCTCTGAGAGCCTGAACGCAGGATCAAGTCACAGACTCAGGCCTTGAGGGGTGTTGTCCTGCGCTGGTGAAACCTGGAGCCATGGGAGCCCCCCCCGGGGAAGAGGTACAGGGCTTTTCTGTGGGACACCAGGCCCGAGTCCTGGAGTAGTGTGAGGGGTCCCCCCTGTCTCTCACTTCCCAGCCCTCCTGACCAGCATGTTCCATCCCCCCAGGACTATCTCCACAGCCTTGGGGCTGGTCTCCTGGACCCTGCCGCCTCTCCCACTGATCTTCCTTGGTGGCCTCGCTCCTCTGTTCCTGCCTGAGAAGCCTCCTATGGCTCCCAGTGGTGGAGGCAGAAATTCCCCCCAGTGTCCCAGGTTGGAGTGAGTCAAGGGTCTGGGTTCTTTCTGCCACCTCTCTGCATCCGTACCCCACATCCAGTGAAATAGGGTCATTGAGCTGTCCCCTTCTCATGGCCCTCCCCTTGCCTCCTCCTTCAGGCCCTTTCCCACATGCCTCCCCTCTCCTGGAAAACCTTTTCTCATTCTCCCAGCTGGATTGGATCTTCGGCTCTTTGTTCCTCCCAAGGACAGACTCTGTTCTGCTTTTTAATCTAGTTGTGTCTCATCTACCTCAACAGGTGGAAATTTCCTGGAGTGCAGGGCCTGTGGGGTCCTCCTCGTCCTTGTTAGTACCACAGTAGCTCCTTTTTTGGGGAACGAAGTGCCAGGCACTGTCCTAGGCCTTCCGTACAGAACCTCACTGGAAGCTTCCTTACAGCAACTCCTAAAAGGGGGATGCTGTGGTTCGCATTTGGAGATGTGGAAGCTGAGCCCCAGAGAGGCTGTGCCATTTCCCAGGATTGCAGAGCTGCGGGCGGGGCGGGGGCTGCAGGGATTTGAACTCAGGTCCGCCTGATTGCAGAGCTCTTTTCTCTATAACGCCCCCCCGCCTCCCTCCCCTCCCCGCCGTGTCTGGATGCCCCTCCTGCCCCCGCCAGGTTCCACACACTCACTGTGTCCTCAGGAATGTTGGCTGTGACTCTGTAGTCACAGAAGGAGCCCCCAGGAGACCCGACCTGGCTGCCAGTGTGGCAGACTCACTGCCATTAGGGCTTTTGCTCCTTTAAAAACTGGCTGGTGTAGAATGCATGGTTCCTTCATCCAGTCATTCATTCATTCGGCAGGAAAGCCGGCAGGTTAGGTGAGCACTAGGTGCCCTCTGATGGGGGTGGGCAGGGTCCCCAGCCGTCTGGCTGTCTGGCTGCTCGTTGCTGGGGATGGGGTCGGGCCCACCTCCCACTGCAAAGTCTTGAGGCTGAGGGCTCACCACTTGCCTCTTCATTGCGCAGGGGTCCGGGGCCAGCTCGAGTTAAGGGGAGAGGTTGGGGCTCCCAGCCTGGCCTGGGGATGATGGCCTTTGGTGTGGAGATGCGTGAGCAGTGTACCTGCTGTCCCAGGATGTTCCTTTGCCCCCAGCCTGACATCCCAGAGGGGGACCTGGGTGCTGACTGAGGATGTGGCCTGGTGGTGGGGCACTCCATCAGAGGGCAGTGGGCAGGCGGCCAGGCACCCCGATGCGTGCCATTCATTCATTCCCCCAACATTCATGGACACCTGCTCCAGGCCCACTAGTGCTGGGCTCTGGGGACCTCGAGATGCCCATGACCCGGCTCCAGCCCTCCAGGAGCCACATCGCCAATGGTCACAGACCTGGGCTCTGCCCCTACCTGCCTTGTGATCCGGGCCAAGTTAGTGAGCCTCCGTTTTCCTGTCTGTGGACATGGAAAGTATTTCCCACCTCGCTCTCCTCACAGAGCCAAGTGGGTGTGAAAGGCATTATAGCAGAGACGGCTGAGAACCTGCCTGGCATTTTTAGGTCGGGTAGTGACCCTCACTGCCATCCTGGAGCCTGAGCCAGGGGCTCCTGGAGCACTATTCCTCCCCAGGACTGGGAGGTAGTTTATGGTCCTGACCATACAGTGCAGAGCGCGGGTGGGATTTTGAGGCCAACCATGGTACGTGTGTGTGTGTGTGTGTGTGTGTGTATGTGTGACATTTAGCACTAGTTCTCAGTTTTATGCCACACTGGCTGCTTTTCTGGTCCTTAGGCGTGCCCCACACACACCTGCCTCAGGGCCTTTGCACTTGCCTTGCCTTTCATCTTGAAAGCTCCTCCTGCTGATATCACCTAGTCTCATTCACTCCACTTCTTTTTGCTCAGATGAATTCTTCTCAGAGAGCCCTTCTCTGACCATCCTGCCTAAAAAAAGCTCCCTACTGGGTGCTCTCCCTCCCTGACCTGCTTTGTTTTCTTATATAACACCCATCACCTGTTCTGTTCCTTTCATTTTCATTGCATCTTCCTCCTGGAATGTGAGCATGGTGAGGGCAGGGACCTGCTCGCCGCTGTAGACTCGCAGCCTAGAACAGGGTTCCTAGCTCCTGACATCCAGTAGTTGTTGTGGGGCCATCCTGTGTATTGTAGGGTGTTTAGCAGCATGCCTGGTTTCTACCCACTTGATGCCGCTATTAGCCCCCCTTTCGTTGTGTGACAATTAAAAATGTCACCAGGTATTGCTAAATGTCCCCTGGGGGAGAAATTGCCCTGGTTGAGGACCCCTGGCTTAGAATAGGGCCTGGCATGTAGTAGGTGCAAAAAAGTACTGACTAAATGAGCAACAATATTCCTTTGACCTTTATCATGGCCCTATTTTATGGATGAGACAGAAGACTGTGAAAAGCCAGTGGTGGCAGGGCTGGGTTCCAGCGTGTCTCCCTCTGTCTCGGGTATTTCTCTGGACTCCTCTTCGTGTTGAGCTTGGGTCTGCCGAGCCTAGGGGTGCTCTCCCTAAAGCTCCCTCCTGTCCCCCACTTCCCCACCCGAGCTCGTGACAGGGCCACCCACGGGCAATGACTCAGGGCCCTGGTAGGCATGTGACTTGCCCAGAAGCAGGCAGGGAGGGAAGCTGGGGGTTAGGGAGGAGAGAGGAGTGCCACCAGGGGAACGGGAACAGAGTAGAGATGCCACCGCTCCCAGTTCCGGCCACTCTGGCGGACTAGGGGGAAGCACTATTGATGACTTAGGGGAAGGGCCCAAGTCTCAGAACAGTTAGATCCTTACGCTGCTGTTTACAGGCCGTGTGTTGTTGGCACGTCGTTCTATCTCTGGGGGTCTCTGTGTTCCCATCTGTAAAATGGGTACAACCCCCACCTCCCTGGCTTAACCTCAGGGTTAAAAGTGCTTCATAGGCCGTACAAGCTCCCTGGTGGCTAGTTGAGCATTTGTGGTTTTGCGGGGCCTGACCTGACTCTGGGTCATGGGGCGGTGCTCGGGCTGAGGCGGGGACCACCATGGAGTCAGAGTCTCTGTCTCTGAGCCATGGGGCCCCTGGGTGTGGGTGACAGACCTCCAGCTGCCCAGAGCTTCTGCCCAGTGTCCCTGAGCGCAGCTCTCATTCTGCCTGCCTTTTCCTGGCTGTCTTTCCTGCCCCGATGCCCCTCGCTGGGCGGACCCTAGCATGTGGCCACGGCTGGGGGGTGGTCAGGGAATCACACCCCTGCTCCGTTCATAAGTTACAGGTGTTCTGTGTCATTTGCGGGTGAGCGAGGGGGCACACTTGGTACAGTATAGGGGGGTCTAATGGCCTCAGCTTCCCCACCTGCAAGATGGGCCTTCCGGGCTATCTCTAAAATCTCTTTCATTTCTAACCTCTGTGATCCCAAAGTTCTGTTTACTTGTAACCCTGAGAAGGGGACGCCCTGTGGAGGATCCCCTGAGGCCATGCTGTCCTTTCTCCAGCCTCCAAGGGACTGCCGAGACAGCAGGAAGGAGCGCTGGCCTGGGTGTCAGGAGAGCAGAGTTCCCTGGCTTGCTGTGTGACCTTGCTCGGGTTACTTAGCTTCCCTGGGGCTCAGCATCCCCCTCCATAAAACCTCGCCACCACTGATCCCAACAGTGTCTTTGGAATGTTGGGAAAGTGCCAGCTTTGCATATGCTTGACAAAGGCCATAGACTGAGGGGTGAGGGGTTCCAGAAGTTTTCCCAGGAAGGAGAGCCCAGCGCTTCCCCACTGTTAATATCTTGGCTTCCCAGAGTGCCTTCCTGCTGACCTCAATCCCACTTGCTGAGCCTGGAATGATTTCCTTGACTCAGGCACCACTGGCATCAAGAATTCCTGGCTGCCTGTCAGCTTGCTTCCGAGGCCAGACGCAGAACCTTTGGGCAGAACAGGATTCATGGGTTTTCTGCCTCCCTGCCCCTTCGTAAAGTTCAGAAGCCAGACCCGTTGGGGCCCCAGACTGTGGGTAAGGCAGTGCTGTGGGCATCCACTGCAAGGCCTGCTCTCTGAGAACCCACAGCTTCAAGGAAGCCGGGGTGGGGAGTGACGGTTTCCTCGAAGAAGCCATTTGTCACCTGTGATGGGCACACAGCCCTCCCTGCTGGTTCTGAGTCCTGCCGGCCCCCTTTACAGCCCAGGGCTGTGGGCATCTGTCCCCCTCTGTCGAGCTGTCGACGGTGGGGCTGGGACGCTGAAGCCCAGGGCCCACCCCTGTGGGGCCCGTGGTCATTTTCCACCGTGGCGTGTTGTGAGGTCACGGGTGGGGATAGTGACGTCACTGTGGTTTGGGGCTCTCGGGTTGCGCACCCAGTAGGAGGAAGTGTCTGTTTACCGACTGGGGTTCGGAAGAATAGATTTCCTTCTGCCCCAAATGTGAGCCGTGCGGGGGAGCCGAGTGGGGGGGGCAACTGCCGCTGTGGTCCTGCCTCTGCCCTGCTTTCTTGCCAACTGGGATACTGCCCTATGTCTCTGAGCCTCCACGTCTCCTTTGGGGGGGGGGGGGGGGGACAGGCCATGTCTCAGGTGTCATCTGTGCAGGTTTACGATCACTAGACTGTTGGTTTGCTTTCTAGAACAAGAAGGCCCATCAGCCAGCTCTTTTACACCAAGTGATGCACGTGGGCATGGAGGGAGGCTGCAGGACCCACCTCCCAGGCCCCAGGTGGCCGCCACCCTCCCTGCTTTGGTAGCAGGCGCCAAGTGGACACGCCTGGGGAAGATGGGCAGCGTGGAATGCGGACTGACTTCACGAGCCACAGGCTGAGTCTGTTTCTGGAGCCAGCAAACCTCTGCTCAAGAGGCCGGCTTCGGAGCTGGGCCCTGGGTTGATCCAGCGGCTCCGACCAGAGACAGGGTAGAAATCCCCAGGGGCTTTTGTTTGTTTTCCTTTGCTGTCCAGACAGTGGCCCACCCATCTGTTTCACTCTGAGCTTGGCCTTGAGTGGGTATGGCTGCTGTGGCCACGGGTTCAGGGAATTGAGTGGGCCTGGGCAGGGGGTGGGGAGTGGAGTAGGGAGGGATTTGGGGACAGGCAGGCTGTGTACCGGTCGGTATCTTCTGGACCGTCCATGGGAGGCCTTGTCAGATGCCTATGGGGAGAGATGCCAGAGGCTGCAGGCGGGTCTGGAGCATGAGGCTGGGAGCTGGGGGTCTGGCCCTGGCTCAGCTGCCCTCCCTGGACATTGAGATCAGTAAGGACCTTGCCCACCCCTGTCTTAGAGTCCTTTGGCCCCAAGTGTTAGACTGGGGGAGGTGGTGCAGGGGTGGGGGCTGTGGCTTTGGGTAGAGGGTGGAGTGCGGTTCTGGCCCCAGTCTGGACTCGACAGGGACTCTCCTGGGAAGGGCTCCCAGCACTTTACCTTAGTTAGCAGGCTGCACACCGGCATCCTGGGCACCCCTGTCTGTCCTTCCTCCTGCTGACCCACAGTCCGGGGCTTCTGTCTGCCACTCGCAGAGACTCCAGCTTCGGCTCGTCCCACTGCGCCTGGTTGCCTGAGGGCTGCAGCCTCCTCCTCCTTCGGGTCCTGCGGGTCCTGCGGTCCAGAGCCCCCCTCCCCCGCCTCACGGCCATCACCCCCCCCACCCCGGATGGCTTCACTCTCTTCCAGGCCTGGCCTCTTGGTCACTGCCCCCATCTTTTCTTGTCATTTCCCTGGCTCTGCCCCCCCACCCCATCCTGTCCTCCTCCAGGTCCTCCTCCTGCAATGACCACACAGGGATCCCTCTAAAAGCTGAGCCCCGAGGGTGGGCAGGATGGGGATGAGTGGGCACGGGAGGGGGAGTGGTGTGGAGGGAGGCATGCGGTGGGAATGGCAGGGGACAGTAGCTAGACTGTCCTAGCGGGAGCTCAAGCCTCGTGAGGCACGGTGATGGCACAGGAGGCCGTCAGCTGTTTGGGGCCGGGGAATGCGAGTAGTAAAAAATGTAAAGATCACATTAGAAAGTGGGAACACCTATGATTTGGGGAGTGTTTACTAAACACTTTACATGTCTTTTTTTTTTTTTTTAAAGATTTTATTTATTTATTTGAGAGCAAGAGAGGGAACACGAGGCAGGGACAGAGGGAGAGGGGGAAGCAGGCTCCCTGCTCGGGGCGCCCGATGCGGGGCTCGATCCCAGGACCCTGAGATCATGACCTGAGTGGAACGAAAGCAGACACTTCACCGACTGAGCCACCCCAGGCACCCAACACTTTATGTGTCTTATTTCACTTACTCCTCACAACAGGCCCCCCAAAATGTGTACTGTCTGTGGATGAAAAGATTGATGTTTATTAACCTCATTTCTTAAACAAACTCTCATGCTGCTGGCTAATAAGGGAGGAGTCTGAATTCGGCACCATCCTCACCGCCTAGCTGGGGTTGAGGCAATAGGGAGCCACTGATAGTTTTGGAGAAGGGGAGTGACTAGAGCAGAGCATATAGTAGGAAGGTCACTCTTGCCTTGGCGGGCAGGCCAGATGAGGTAGAGTGTAATCATTGAAGCCAGAGCCCTGGGCTGAGGGGGTTGCAGCAGAAGAGGAAGGAAGGCTTGAAGGCTTCAGGGAGGAAAAGGGGCCTTTGGACTGGACCCAAGACCTAGTGTGGGACAGAGGTACTCAGGAGGAAGAGGAGCTGTCTCTCTCTGTCCCATCCTGAAACACGAGGCACGTCTGCCTTCAGCCCTGCCCCAGCTGGAGCCAGGTGATCCTGGTCCTTGTCAGCCCCCTGTGTTCCTGGAGCTGTCATGGGGAGCCATGGGGTGACCCTGGCCTCGGTCACCTGGGCTTCTGCTGACCCACTCATCCCAGGTGTAGTGTGAGATGTGATGTGCCCCCGACTGGCGGGGGGCAGGATTTCTGGGGGGCCTCGCTCTGCTGCCAGAGTAGCCGGGGACCTTGCGCTCCTCTCTGAGCTTCGCTTTTCCCCCCTCGGTAAGGTGGGGGTGAAGTGTCTCTGTCACTTCCCATTGGGGCTGGGGCTGACATCCAGGGGGTGCTTCACGGGGCCAGGCAAGGGTCTCATGCCTTCCCTGAGCCCTCAGCCCTCACAGCCCCCTGGGGAGGGGGACCATCACTACCCCCATTTTATAGGAGAGGCAGCTGAGGCACAGGGGTTCAGCTCTGTGTTCAGGCTCTCAGCTCACTGGAGGCAGCGCCAAGGTTCCACCCCAGGCGGTCGGGCTCCAGACCTCTGCACGTAAACCGCCACCTGGATGTAATGGTGGTCGCTGTGGCTGGGAGGGACTCTTATCTGAAAGCTGCCAGTTGGTCTCCCCCAACTAAGGACAGACATCTCCTTCTCTCTCTGTGAGCCATTTCCTGCCCCGTTCTCATGTTGGCTCCAACTCATTTCAACTAACTGGAAACAAAGACTTTTGCTTCTGTTAAACAATTCAGCATCTATTAGGCACCTGCTGTGTCCTGTGTCCTGGGCCTAGAGCAATAAGTAATAAAAACCCTGCAAGTCACGCTTGGCTCTTACTGCCGGTGAATCATAATGGCCCTAATGTGGTGGGCACTGTGTTTGTCCCCATTTTATAGATGACAGAACCGAGGCTGCAGGATGGCAGAGCTGGGGTTAAGACCCAGGTGTCTGGCTCAGAGCTCCCATTACAGCGTGCAGAGAGGGGCATGGAGCCTGTCTTTGAGGGGCAGACCCTGCAGAACGAATAATGAACCAAAAAGCGGTCTGGGCAGTATAGAGATTGACCCAGGTTGTCCCTGGGGCCCTCGGGAGGGACCTCTGGCCCCATCTGGGAGTTCGGAGAAGGTTTCCCTAGGGTGAGAGTGGAGAGGACTCTTGAAAGAAGCGGGAGAGTTAGCCTGGGGTGTGGGGGAGTGGGTGGGGGGTCAGGATGTTCGGGCAAGGGAACAGCAGGAGTGACGGTGTCGGCGGCGGCGGGTGGGGGAGAGGCAAGGAGCCAGATGCTGCCCTGTGTGGGAGGCCATGGCAGGGATGCTGCAGGGGCCCCAAGCTGGGGACGTTGAGCTCGGGCCTGAGGGCAGTGGAGCTGATGGTTTAAACCGGGCCAGACTTGGCTGTAGGAAGGTGGCGTCGGGTCCATCTGGAAGGCCTGGGGACCAAGAGGGAGGAGGCTGTAGCTGGCGGGAGACGCCGAGGGTGGGAGACAGGAGCCAGGGACACTGAGGAGGCCACGCCGACAGGACAGGCTGGGGCAGGTGGGGGGTTGGGGGGATGGAAGGCGCTCTGCTACCAGCTCCTCGGGGGCAGGGGCCGCACCCTGCTAGATTCAAGCCCTGGCACTGAGCACAAAGCCTGGCCCCCAGACCGGATACCAGCCCAGGCTTCCTGTCTGCCCCTGGCTCACTTCTAAAGCGACATCACAGGAGGAGGCCAAGAGTGGGATGTGTCACCCCTGGGCTGCAGCCTGTGATGTGGTCCGTCTTTCCTGACGCGGATGCGTTGCTGTCCATGACGGCAGACAAGCCTCCGCTGCCCCGGCCCCAGCAGCTCCCCCGGGTCGGCCTGGCCTGATGTGGCTGCGCCCCCCGCCGCCGTCCCCGCGGCTCCCACGAGCCCCCCAAGATGGAGCCCCAGATGGCTCTGCCGCCTCCCACCCTATCGCAGGGCCCCAGGGGCTGCCATGCAAATGATGGGGTTTCTCTATTGCCCGAAGATGGCTTCCGCCTGTGTGGGGGCCCCCGGGGTCCTTCGCAGACGCCTCCGCCCCTCCGCATGGCTGTGGCCTCTGGCCCTGGGGCCCTGGAGACCCTTCTGGGAGAGTCACTGCTTCCACCTGTGCCTTGCTTACTGAGTGTTCTCAGCGGGGTCACTGTCCCTCTCGGGCCCTCTTCTATAAAACGAAGGAGCGGGACAAGACCACAAGGTGTAAAACTGTCCAAGGACACGGAGGCAGACATGGCTGGGACGCGCTCCCGTCTGCTACTTGCTACTGTTCTTGGACTTAGTATGGAATCTCCCGAGGCCTCTATCGCTGCATCCCTAAAATGGGGTAATAGCAATCTCCTTGCGTTGGTGCAGGAATAAAGGAGAGAATGCATGCGGTGCCCGGTGCTGTGTGTAGACAGTAGGCGTTTCCCCAGGGTCTGCACAGTCTCGCTGTCTTTCTGGCTCTGTGAAAAGGGTCGGTTTGAGAGGCGCAGGCTATTCCCCAAAGCCTGAAGCTTCTCCCTGGGGCCTCTTCCCACCTTCTCCCCTTCCTGCGCCCTCCCCGCACCCAGCGGTGCTCCTGGGGGAGGCCGGGGCTGTGACCCCTTCCCAACGATACCGGCATCTAAGCTCGGGCGGGGGTGAAGGGTCTCCAGAAAATTCGAAAGCCTTGAAGACCCCAAAGATGTTGCACTAACGGTGGCAGGAAGAGCAGAAGGCTCCGTGCGGAGTTGTAGTGCTCTGGGAAGACATTGCCTGGTGGTAGCCGCTTCTCCTTCCCTGGGTCTGCCCTGCTTTGCCTTCCTCTCTCTCACTGTCTATTTATAAATAGGAGAAGGGACAGAGGGCCGCCACCTCGGGGTACATGCGGGGCCAGGCTGTGCTCCAGGAGCGGGGAAAGACCGGAAGTCATCTGGGGCAGGCTTTGCCCGGTTCCCCCCGAGAGCGCGGACTCAGACTCCAGACCCGGACTGGCGAGGCCGCCCTGGCTCTGCCCCTCACTGGCTGATGGCCCCGGGCAGTGTCCACCTTGAATTGGTTCTTCCTCCCCGTCACCCCAGGGCCAGAGTGAGTGGGGAGGACGTCAGGAGGGGAGGGGGCAGCGGGCAGGAAAAGGCATGCCTGACTCCCCAGGTGACTCTCGTCTGGCCATGGCTTTGGCCCCAGCAGGTCTCTGAGGCTCACTTGCTTTCAGGAACTCACCGCCATGTTACTGTCCCTTCTCCTGGACACTGTGTCCCTGGGTTTCGGCCACTCACCGAGGCTCTTTATTTTGGGGTCCTGCCACCCCTGCAGGTGTTCCCCTGGAGCAAAGCCTTTGAGACCACCTGAGGCAATGACCCCAGGAAGCTCACATCTGGCCGGTGGGACTGTCTCTCTCTGCCCCAGTGAGGCCTCCACCCCGCTGTCGTGGCAGCTGGCCTGCCACGGTCTCCTGACTTTAGCTCCTCGAGGACTAGGCCTGGGCTTAGCCCATGGGTGACCCTGTAACTCCAAGGGTCACAGGTCAGCTTCCCCACACTTGGCCTCAAGGTGGGAGGGAACCCCCTCCTTTGCAAGGCCCACATGAACCATCTGGCACCGCCCGGGCCCCGGGCAACTTGCTGCCCAGAGTCTTGTCCTCACCTCGTCCATTTTTAGCTGAAACCAAGCAGGAGGAGCCAGTTCTAATATTCTGTCTGACACTAGTCTACAACTCAGGGCCTTTGCAGACCCTGAGGGCTCCCCCGTGGGCCCCCCTGGGAGCCTGGGAGCAGTTGATGAACCTGAGTTCAGACCCCCTGCCTTTGTTCCTACAACAGCTCTAGGAGGAGGCAGGGCAAGGCCTTGTGTCGCCATTTTACAGGTGACAGTGTAGACGCTCCAAGAGGGTAAGTGACACCCCGAGTCACCCAGGACCAGCGTGTGCATGCAGACGCTCTAACCTCAGTCTCGCGTTCCTCCCGTGATTGCCGGGTTCACATCTCGGGTCCCTCTTCTCCCACAGGCCACCTGCACAGGCTGCCCTCACCCTGGCAGGAGGAATGAGGGGCGGAGGCGGGGGCCTGCGAGCCCCTCCCCGGACCCGCTTTCAGCCTGGCCTCACACCCCCACCCCACCTCCCAGCTCATTCAGTCTTTCCGCCTCTCACGTGGGCGGGCCACCCACTCACCCACCCAGTCCTCTGAGGTCTGTGGAGGGGCCTGAGCTTCCTGACACCTGTCGTTGAGAAGCCAGAGCTGGAAGGGGCTTAGAGCATCAAGCAGGCCCACGGCGCTGTTTTCCAGACAAGGAAACCGAGGCACAGAGAAGCCAGTTATTGCCCACCATAGAGGGAGCGCCTGAGTAGGGCAGGGAGACCTCTGGGTGAGCCCAGGGGCGTTGAAGTCCAGTCTTCCATGGAGGGGGAGAGGGGAGATGAAGACACCAGCTTGATGGCGGGGAGGAAACAGGGCTGGAGGCGAGGAGACCATATGAGGCACATTTTCCATCTGTGACTTGCGATTAGTAACAGTGCTGACCTCACAGGGCTGGGATGAGGACTCAGCGGGGTGGTGAGGCGTGCATGACGCCTGGCTTGGAGCGAGCCCTGGGAGGGGGTGCTGCGCTGTGTCTGTGTCCAGCGCCCTTACCCTGGCCCCCGCCACTCTGCCTAGCTGCCTGGCCTCCTCCTGGCGGGGCCTACGACACGCCAAACCCGTTCTCCCGATGCCTTCTGGCCCCAGGCGGGGCAGGGACTGGGATATAGTCAATACAGTAATGCCCAGCACCTGGATCGGCAAGTGTTTGGTACGTCTGTTGAATGAATGAACGTTTCCACTCTTGTCCCTGACTTTCTCCACCATGAAATGGGAGGTCGCTGAGATGCGGCGTCTGAGGCCCCTGCTGGCCCCCGGCGGCTGCACCTCCATCCTGCCCCCACTTCTGGGCCCCGTCCTCCTTTTCCTGGGCTCCCATGCATCCTTCCAGCGCTTGGCAAAGCCGAGCCTGAGGACGGGTCCTCTCAGGAGCCCAGTGACACAGGCAGTTCTGGGAGGAGCCAGGTCTCAGGTGGCCAATGTCCCTGTGGGCTGTGGAAGACCGGCCTGTTCTGAGGTCCCTGGGGGGTCCCCTGGGAAACCAGGTCAGAGCTGAGGTCAGAGGATGGTGGCCTGAGGCCGAGAGGGGTCCCCTGCACTGGTGTGTGTGTGTGTGTGTGTGTGTGTGTGAAAGAGCCCGAGTGACAGACAGAACCTGTTGAGCCAGGGCCCCGGTCCCTGCGTGGTGAGGAGGTGGATGACCTGGGGCTGTGGCACTGCAGTGACCCAGGGACGAGGAGCTGGCTCCTTCAGCTGTCCTGAGGAGGGGACCAAGGATTTCTCCAGTGGGACCAGGACAAGAGTCACATCCCAACTCCACCCCATCCTTCTTGGATGACCTCAGACAAATGACTTGATCTCCGTGAGCTGTGAGATGGGCACACGCCCACCTGCTTTTGGGGGCGGAAGGAGGGTTCCATAAAGTGCCTGCGGCCTGGCCCGGTGCATAGTAGGTGCTTAACAAATATCCCGTTGTTTTCCTTCCTCCTCAAAGGGCCAGAGCTGAGAACCTGGAGGATTGACGGAGGCCACGTGGTGGGAGGGTGTGCTGAGTTTTGGGGGGCACCTGGGGTCCTGGATCTGTGTCAAGGGGAAAGGGAAGCTTGGGTCCCTGTTTTGGGGACCTTCCCAAGAGAAGGGAGGCAGGAGAAGGGGAGGCAGGAGAAGAGGCGCCGAGGAGTGGCGCTCTTGTGCTCTAGCCTCGGGGTGGGGGGGGCATGTCACTTCACCTCTGGGCGCTGGGAACGTTGCGGGGAGACTCTGTGGGACCATGGATCTAGCGCATACAGTTGCTCTTGGGAGACGGCAGGTGCTCAGTGCATGTTAGCTGCTCCCTTCTGCGGGTTTCTCCCGTCCTGGGAGGAGGGGGCCCCATGTTGAGCAGAGGAAAGGGAGTTGCTGACCCTGAGGTGAGGGTGGGTGAGGGGGGGCCCTGATGGCCTCCTTGTACCTGGCCCTCCATCAACCTGCCACCAGCCAGGCCCCGGAATGGCTTAGAACTTTTGGGAGACCAGAGAGGTGGCTTTGCTTCTTTCTGTCTCCATTTCGCACAATCACAGGTGTCTCATACGTTGGATGTTAGATAGGCCCTTCCTCCCTCCCTCATCTCCCTCCCTCCTGCTCCCTCCCTCACCTTCCTCCCTCCTGCCTCCCTCCCCACTTATTCCCTCCCTCCCCTGCCTCCCTACTTCCCTCCCTCCCTCTCTTCCTCCCTCCTCTTCCTCCCTCCCTCCCCTCCCACCCCCCCTCCTCCTTCTCTCCCCACCCCCTTCCTCCCTCCCCTTCATCCCTTCCTCCCTACTTCCCCCCTCTCTCCCACCTTCCTTTCATCTATTTTCCTCTCCGCCCCTTATTTACCAATCCCGTCCATCCATTTGCCCATCCACCCACCCATCCGTCTTCTCTCCAGTCCCCCATCCCCACACTGGGTCACAGATTGCCTCCCCTGTTATGGTTAAGAGTCATCAGTGATTTCCAGATTTTCACCTAGGGACCCTGTATTTTGGAAGATTGGGTTTGCTAAACTGCTGAGTAAATTGAGTACTATCCAATTTATTTCCTCATTTTAAAATGTCAGTCAGAGCTCCCTGCGGGTGGGTGATATGTGAGTCTGAGACTCCCCAACACCAGCCAAAGGATCTAGAAGCTTCTGTAGGCCCGCGTTCCCCAGAGCCCGTTTGCCCCGCTCTGGGGACATCCAGAGACCCCTGGCCCATGTGGCTCCTGAGGTGACCTGAGGCCGGCTCCTGGGGCTCCTGGGGCTGTGGGTCGGCAGGGCCTCTGCTCTGGGGAGCTCCACAGTACAGGGAGGGAGTGACCTTTTGTCCCACTCTGCAGAGGGGCTTTCTGTTCCTCATTGTTAAGCCGTGACAGGGCTGTGGTTGGTTGTTTTTTTTTTTTTTTTTTTCTGTCCAAGAGGATAAACAGGCCTGGAGATTGCTCAAGCGAGGGCTGACCTCCTCTGCCCACCGCCGGCCCCTGGGCTCTGGAATCACACACAGCAGCAGGAGAAAGTGTAGGGAAGGGTGTTCATAACAAGATTCTGACCGGAAAAGGCCCTGGAGGGGAGGCCTCCAGGCAGTGGCTGGGGGCTGTGGGGGTCCTGCTGCCTGCCTTTGTCCAGGAACCCTTGGCCTGTGGGTGGAGAGACAACGCAGGCTTGGCCAGGATAGGGCCCTTTCCCATCAGGCCTTTTGGACCCTGACAGGAAATCCTCCCACCCGAGCCAGGGCTGGCCTCCCAGGGCCGCCCCTGAGGCTGAGGGTTTCTCTCTGCCTGTTGGAGCTGCACTGGCCTGGTGCTTCTCAGCCCTACGTGAGTGAGGGGCTTCCCTAGTCACTGCCGAGGGTCCTGGTGGGGATGAAGCCCATGGTGTGCTGGGCCGGGTCCCCGAGGTCTGTGCTAACCACCCTGCAGGGCGAGGGGCTGCAAGAGAAGGATGTGCAGCCCTCCCTGCCCTCTGGGGACAGACAGCTGCCTCTGGGGGTCTCCGCCAGAGGGAGAGACACGGCCCCTTCCCTTCAGGAAGCCCCACAGTTGCAGCCTGCAAGGAAGGCCTATCTGGGGGGCCACGGGGGAGAGTCAGGCCCTCTGCTATGCTTGGTACACAGTTGAATGGTGTGTATAAAGGGGGCTGCAGAAGGTATGATTTCTCTGGTTTAGGGGCTCCCCTAGCCTTTGATCTCTGGGTCTCCCTCTGTGCCCCCCCGCCAGGTCATCTCGCTCTGTCCGGGGGTGCCAGATAATCGGGTATGTTCAGCAGCAGAGCATCAGAATCGCTTGGGGTTGGGGGTTCTTTTTCTTTCTTTCTGTAACAGTACAGCTTCCTGGGCCCACTCCCTGAGCATCTGTCCCATTTGTTGGGGTGGGGGTCATTAGGAACATCATTAGTACAGGCCCCCCAGATGTTTTGGACACTGACAGTGAGCCTCACCCCCAACTGTGAGGAGCCCTGATAAGGGGCCTTGCTTCCTTCCCCTTTTGTCCAGCCCACTCCAGGACCAAACGGGGAAGGAAGAAGGACTGGGATTGAGCGCGCGTGTGTGTGTGTGTGTGTGTGTGTGTACTCACGTGCATGCATGTGCAAAGCCACAGACATGCAAGCTTGTAGTCCAGATGGGATGGAAGTCACTTTTTTAGGCTCTGTGTTGTGCGGAATGGTTCCCACTTCCCTTGCTAGCCTGTGTCTTTCCCAGCCTCACTAGAGGGGCTTTGGCACTGGCCCTGGGATGGAGGGTGGGCTTCAGGGCCAGGCCAGCGTGATGGATGCACCCCCTGTTTATGCTTCGTGGCCGTGGTGCTGGAATGGATCCCTTGAGGAATGACATTGTAATGAAGCCCACTGCTTAGGTTAGGGACCCCTGAACACCTACTACATGCCAGGCCCTGGAGTAGTAACAAAGAGTTACGCCCAACCCACAGGCTTGGAGGACACCCACCTAGTGGGGGCCCAGCCCTGTGTGCCAGGAGCCCTGAAGGAGGAGGTCGGGATTCTGGGTCCAAGTGATGATTCAGGGTGGTGTGTGGGCTGGGAAGCCTTCAAGGGGGCGCTGCTGTCAGAAGAGGTATGTGGAATTTTGTATATGTGCTGCCGAAGCGAGCACGAGGTACGTGGAATTTTGTCCGAGGAAGCGTGAAGCTGTTCCAGGTGGAGGAGGCAGTTGGGGCAAAGGCGTGCGGGCAGGAAGAGCCACAGATCACTCTGTCGCAGGGAACCCCAGCCCTAGGGGTCATCTCTGCGCCCCCCCCCCCCCCCCGCCAGTGACTTCCAGCTGTTGGCCCTGAGCTGTGTGCGGCAGGGCCCGGTCAAGCCTCTGGCAGTCCTGACTCCTAGGCAGTGCGTGTGTGTAGGGGAAGGCCAAGGCCACTTCCCTGCAGCCTGACCCGCCAGGGGGGGTCTCTGGAGCATGAACTGTACACAGTGTCGGTCCCGCAGGGAGGCCGGGGCCCTTACCAGTCAACACCGAGGGCGGCTGGGGGCTGGGCACCCTGCGGGTACAAGGGGACCTGAGTGGGGGGCGATAGCATCCACTGCCTACAGCACCTGGAGCACTTGGATCAGCACCTGGCACCCCATAAGTGCTCAGGGCATGGTCATGTTGTTATTGTCATCAACCGGCATTCATCGACTGAGCCCTGATGCTGTGTGGGCCCCGTGTTGGAGTCTGAGGGTCCAGAGATGGTGAGGCCGCTATTTCTGTCCCCTGCGTCACAGATGTTTGTGGTGCATGTGTGTATGTGGGGGCACACATGCGTGTACGTGGGCACACGTGCGCAGGTGTACATGCACCCCCCTACCCCCCTTTAGCATAATGAGCTGATTGTCCGAAGGGGCCGTATCCAGTGTTCAGAGAGAGCCCAGATGGGGAGGAACCTGACACAGCGTGGGGGAGTCAGGGAGGGCTTCCCAGAGGAGGCAGCACTCAGCTGGAAGCACCAAGGGGGTGATTCCAGGCACAGGAGGGAGTAGGAGGCATCCTAGGCAGAGGGCCGCTTTGTGCTGAGCACCGTGGTCCTCTGTGACTGAAGCCACTGCCTTCCGGCAGCTCCCGCGCTCCACCTCTGTCCCCTGGAGTGTTTGAGGAGCTAGCCGGACGCTTGGGCCAGCTGGCTCGGGGCCACCACCTGCATGCATGCGTGTGCGCCCGCAAGGGAGGGACAAGAGGCAGTACAAGAAGGTGGGGACTCTCCTGTCCACCTTCCCCTCAAAGGGAGAAGCCCCCACGTCAGGAGAGCACCAGCGGGAGAGGGCCAAACACTCGCGGCCACAGGAACCCCGTCCTGTGGTGTTAGGGGTGACGGGATCCAGGGGTGGCCGTGCTCATGGCTGTCCTTCCCTTCCCTCTTCAGGTTGCGTCGCTCCCCTACGCTCCGGAGCCTGGAACCACGTGCCGGCACAGAGAGTACTTCGACCAGAGGGCCCAGATGTGCTGCAGCACGTGTCCGCCGGGTGAGGGGCAGCCTGGGGCCCTGACTCCTGGACGCCTGGGGCTCTGGGGGCAGGCGCCTTGCAGGGAGCGTGTGTGGGGGGCTCGGAGCGGGGTAGGGTCATGGCCCTCAGTTCGAACTGAATTCCTTCTAGTTCCATGAATTGGCCCCATGCTGCCTCTCGCGCCTCAGGGCCTTGGCACATTCTGTTCCCTCATCCTGGCCTAATTCCCAACTCCCTTCCCCAGGTTAACTCCTACTTTTCCTGTAGACCTCAGCTTAGACGTACCCCTCCTCCAGGAAGCCTGCTCACACTGCCTGGTCAGATCTGGCCCCTCCTTTGAGCTCCCACTGGCCCCTGGGCATCCCCCACGGCAGCTACTCTTCACCCCGCAGTCATGGCCTGGTTCCTCTTTTGTCAGCTCCACCGTGCGCTCCTCTGGGACAGGGACCGTGGGCTTGTTCTCCACTGAATCCTAGCGCCTGGCAGAGTGCCTGGCACATAGTGGGTGTTCAGTACATATATGACCCAGTCAGTGCGTGCTTACCCATTTCACGGATGGTGGGCCTGAGGCCTAACCCCAGTTGGGAAAGCTGAGTGGCTCAACTCCTGGTGTCATCCATCTACTCGTTTGTTGATACATGCACTCCTATACTATTTATAAAGCGCCATCTAAGTGTCAGGCACTGTTCTAAGTGCTGGGAGTACAACCGAGAGCAGGGCAGACAAAATCCTCACCCTCGTGGATTTTGCATCTAATAGAGGCACAGGCAAAGAAGCCAGCAGAGGAAATAGATGTGTGGTCCTATCAGAGAGTAAATGCTGTGAAGGACACAGGGCAGGGTAAAGCCAGTGGAGACAGATGGAGCAGGACATGCGGTCTGGTACGGGGTGGTCAGGGAGGGCCTTTCTGAAGAGCCCACACTTGGGCGGAGACATGTAGGAGGTGAGGGAGTGGGTTATTCAAATATACAGGGAATAGCCTGCCAGGTTGGAGGAACAGCAAGTGCAAAGGCCCTGAGGTGGGAGCCTATATGGTGAACCTTAGGAACAGTGAGGCCAGTGTGTGGCCCAGAGAGAGTAAGTTAGCAGGGGCCATGGTAAGAGCTTAGATTTTATTCTACAAAAGCTAGGAAGCCATTGGAGGGCCCGAGCCGTTAGCCTGAGGTGTGGGCGGGCAAGCGTGTACCTGTCATCTCCCACAGCCATTTTAAGAGACCTCACAAGTGACTCTCTTTCTGTTAACTGGCAAGGTCTCTGTAAGAAGTTACTGGATTAGCACAGCAGTGAATTTGGCAGCATAGGGCTCAAGGCTCAAGAGAGAAACTCGTTTCTTAAAGGTTTGCTTTGGTGTTCTCCCATCTCCTGGCCTGCCTTCTCTTCAGACCCACAAGAGCCCCATGTCCTCATGGGACTTTCCTTGATGGGAAACCAGGGACCACATTCCTACTAGCTGTCCTGCTAGTTCACACCCACAGGTGGAGAATTTTAGCCAACTGTAAAGAAGAAAGGAGCTAGCAAGCCAGTTCTCACTAAAGTGTGATTGACTAGCAACTGGCAGTTCCAGTGGTAGAATCCCAGGCATCTGGAAAGAGCAGAGGAAAAGGCATTTTTTTTTTTTAAAGATTTTATTTATTTATTTGAGACAGAGAGAATGAGAGAGACAGAGAGCACACGAGAGGGGGGAGGGTCAGAGGGAGAAGCAGACTCCCTGCCGAGCAGGGAGCCCGACGCGGGACTCGATCCAGGGACTCCAGGATCATGACCTGAGCCGAAGGCAGTCGCTTAACCAACTGAGCCACCCAGGCGCCCCCCTTTTTTTAAATTTTTTTTTTTAAGATTTTATTTATTTATTTGAGAGAGAAGGAGAGAGAGCACATGAGAGGGGGGAGGGTCAGAGGGAGAAGCAGACTCCCTGCCGAGCAGGGAGCCCGATGCGAGACTCGATCCAGGGACTCCAGGATCATGACCTGAGCCGAAGGCAGTTGCTTAACCAACTGAGCCACCCAGGCGCCCCAGGAAAAGGCATTTTATGAGCGCCAGGGCTATGGTCATGAAGTGATGGCTGGGAGCCTGCAAGATGTGAGATGGCTCGGTGAAGGACTTGGAACGCTTTCAAAGAGCCTTCCCGCCCAGGCTTCAGGACGCTGGGGCCCTGGGGGGTGGTGGATGAGCCCCTGACCTCTGGCCTTTGCTTTCTCAGGCTCCCATGCACGATCATTCTGCAACAAGACCTCAGATACCGTGTGTGCCCGCTGTGAGAACAGCACATACACCCAGCTCTGGAACTGGGTTCCCGAGTGCTTGAGCTGTGGCTCCCGTTGCAGCCCTGGTGAGTGGGCTCAGAGAGCGGCCTGGGCCCTGGAACCTTCCCCTGGCCGCTGTGCAGCCCAGCCCCTCGGGCTGAGCGCCGGCTGGGATCACCCCAGGCCAGTTCTCTTCATGCCCCAGAGCATGGGGTTGTACGGGTCAGCCCTTCCCTGTTTACCAGTGCCATTTTCTTTCCTTTTTTTTTTTTTTAAGATTTAAAATATTTGTTTGAGAGAGAGAGAGAGACCGCGAGCAGCAGGGGAGGGACAGGGAGAGGGAGAAGCAGGCTCCCCACTGAGCAGGGAGCCCGATGCGGGGCTTGGTCCCGGGACCCTGGGATCATGACCTGAGTGGAAGGCAGGTGCTTCACCGACTGGGCGCCCTGCCAATGGCATTTTCATCCTCTGTCTCACCAAATCCTCTCCAACAGCCCCGTGGGGCAGGTGGGCCAAGGGCCGCAGGGGGTCTCACCAGCACAATGTTTGTGCCCATTTTCGAGCTGAGGAAGCCGTGCCTCGGAGAGCCCGTGTGCTTGCTCGCGCCATCATGGAGAGGGAGCCAGACCGCAGGCCTTGGGACCGTGCGGCTGGTGTCCTTTCTGCCCCCAGCTGCGGGGGCTGCGCCAGCCCGTCGAGAGCAGAGCTAGCTGGGGGGGGGGGGCGGGGTGGAGTGGGCATGGGGTGGGCGGGGCCGGCGGAGGCGGGGATGACCCTGGGCTACCCTCTGGCTCTTGTAGACCAAGTGGAGACTCAAGCCTGCACTCGGGAGCAGAACCGGATCTGCACCTGCAAGCCGGGCTGGTACTGCACGCTGAGGAGGCAGGAAGGCTGCCGGCTGTGCGCGCTGCTGCGCAAGTGTCGCCCGGGTTTTGGCGTGGCCAAACCAGGTATGGGGCCAGGGCCAGCGGCCCTCGGGGACCCCCGTGGGCCTCTCCTTCATGGGTGTCAATCCGTCAGCCCCAGCTGGGAACGTGGGCAGTGGCGGCCAGGTGCTGGCCACCCCTACCCCTTCCGTTCGCTCCTCCAGCACGCCAGATTAGGCGCCTACTGTGTTCTAGGCCTTGAGGGGTCCAGAGAGGGATCAGATTAAGCCCGAAGTTCCTGGAAAATCAGGTGGTGCCCCCAGAAGATGAACCCACGTGATCCCGGAGCCCAGGAAGTCACTAGAATTGGTTCAGGATCAAAGTGCCCAGCTGTGTGTGTGTGCGCGTGCGTGCACGAGCGTGCGTGTACATACGCTCATGTGCATGTGTGCATGCTCATGAGTGTGTTTTAAGGGGCAGAGGTGCAGACAGAGGTCCGTAGGCCCCTCAGACTTCTCCTAGGGCTCCCGCGCCAAGGCCCGCTTGTTCTACTAAGAGTTTGAGTTGGTGACGAGTTCCAATTTTTCCCTGAAGGAACTGCAACGTCAGATGTGGTGTGCACTCCCTGTGCCCCAGGGACGTTCTCCAGCACAACGTCATCCACAGACACTTGCAGGCCCCACCGGATGTGAGTGGCTGAGTCGTTGGGTTCTGGAGGAGCAGGGAGGGCAGGGCGGTCCCCGGGGACTGTGGTCTAGCGCACAGAGCGGCCATGCCATGGGACCTGAAATCCACCCCCTTCACTGCCTTGGGTTGAGGCACTGGGGAGCCTTACTCGCTGCCGGGATGGCTCTGTCCCATGGTGGGTGGGTCCCAGCACAGCCAGCAGGTGTATGGTAGCCTGGCCCCGGAAGTCAGCACTGGGTGGGGGGCATGGGGACTGGGGGGGGGGTGGGTGGGGACAGAAAGGGGCCGTTCTGAGGGGGGATGTGGCACAAATTCTCTCTCCCGCATCCTGGCGGCTGGGACTCCTTGCCCGCCCTCCTGGCTCCCCATGAGCGAGCCCAGCCACGCCGAGCCCTTCTGGCCTCTGTTGTCCCCTGACCAAACCTCTTCCTCCCCCAGCTGTAGCTCTGTGGCCACCCCTGGCAATGCCAGCATGGATGCAGTCTGCACTTCCGTGCCCCCCACCCTGGGAACGGCCCCACGCCCGGCCTCCACGTCCCAGCCAGGGCCCACGCAGTCCCAGCGTGGGGAGCCAACTCCAGGGCCCAGCATGGCTCCTAGCACCTCCGTTCTGTTCCCGATGGTTCCAAGCCCCCCCACTGAAGGGCTCAGCACAGGCGACATCTCTCTTCCCATTGGTAAGTCGCAGGAGGGCTCGTTCAGCCTCTCTAATCTCTCAGAGTCTTACTGAGCGCCTGCTGCGGGCTGGACCCTGTCCTCTGTCCTGGGAGGCGGGTGCCGATGAGACCTGTCTTCTGCCAAGACGTGGTGTTGTCACTAAGAACCGCTGGGTGAGAGAGGTGGGGTCAGCGTTTTATCTGCAAGGGGAGATGGTCTCCTGGTTGCCATTTCTGATGAACTCATTAGCTGGTGAGCTGGGCCAGGTCACCTCATGGGTTTCCCTTCTGGGGTTAGGACTCCATCAGACCACAGATCTCAAAGTGGTGACCTGGGGGCTGAATGTGGCTGACGGACATGTTCTGTCTGGTATGTAGTTTTTAGCTTGTTGGTCTTGCAATTGAATTTGAGAGCCTCTGGACTGGGCTTGCCCCTCCCGTGGCAACCCAGACATCTTTGGTCACGGACTTGGCTGCCTGGCCCCTGGTACGTCTGGGTTTGCTTTCTGCAGTTGCTTTGAGCTTCTCTTTTTCCTTCCAGGACTGATTGTAGGTGTGACAGCCTTGGGTCTGCTGATAATAGGGCTGGTGAACTGTGTCATCATGACCCAGAAAAAGAGTAAGTTTTCATTCCTTCCTCTTTCATGCATTCATCCATTTGCTCTGGAAGCTTTTCTGGGGCTCTTCCTGTGAGTCCAGCACCAGGCACAGCCTTGTGGGTCAGACGGAGCTGGATACTGGCAGCCCCTGTTCCGTGGGAGCTCAGAGCCAGGGGCAGAAGGCATGGCCACTAACTTACCTTGGTAAGTTAGTCACATCAGAGCAGGTGTGACCTGAGGAAGCCACTCTCCCTGACTTGTCTGTCCCCCTCTCTTCTTTGCAGAGAGGTTGAGCATAGAGCCCAGTGGTGTGCTGGTAACTGGCTCTCTGGGCAGCTAAAAAACCCCCCAAAAACCAAAAATGCAGACTCTGATTTGTGGTGTTTGTTCACACCATCGTACACATTCCCACCATGGCTGGTTCCGAGCCCCTGAGAGCTCACTCGCTGCTTAGCCGGGCGCTCACTCACTGTACTCACTGCTTAAGAGGCAAGATGCCATCAGAGCAATCCAAGGGGGTGGCAGTCTGGGATTCTTGTCTGGAAATCCTGAAGCAGGTGGTTTCGGAGCTGAGTCAGATTTCCGTGGGTAGACATGTGCAGGACAGAGAAGGCAAGCTAAGGAGAGGCCATGGCATGAGCAAAGAGGGGGACGCTGGAGAACAGTTGGGCATGGTGGAGGGGAATGGGACAGGGTTGGGTCAGCTGGGGAGCTGGGAACGGGGGCTTCTGTGTACTTTGTCTGGTGGGTGATTGCTGCCGCCCAGGGCTGGGCCTACTCTGAACGGTTCTGCTTGGGCCCCATGCTGCCCTCCACGTTAGAGCAGGTGTGACCTGAGGAAGCCACTCTCCCTGACTTGTCTGTCCCCTCTCTCTTCTTTGCAGAGAAGCCCTTCTGCCTACAAGGAGAAGCCAAAGTGGTAAGTGTCCCTCTGCCTCCCCCCTCCTCCCCTGCTCTCCTTCCTGCTGGGCCGTGTTATTCCCATGGGAAGCCGTGAATGCTGAAGGTTGGTCCGTCCAGTGTGAGGCGGTGTGCAGCCCTGGGGGGCTGAGGGAAGGCCAGCCAGTCTGTCCTTGGGGGTTAGGCAGCCCTCCCTGGGCTAAACGAGAGGGTGAGTGTGAAGTGCCCCATCAGAGAGCAGGGGGTCGGTGGTGTTGATGCCAAGCACCCGCTCATGGACCCCTGTTGTGACGTTGGCCAGACTTGACATTACTCATGACGCTTGTCTCCTCACCATTAGAAGGGGACAGTGTCTGCTTAGCCCCACGTGAGGGCTGTGCTGTTCACTCGGTGGCGACAGTTCTCAGCGTCTCCCTGAGGCCTCACAGAGCTCTTCCTCATGGAGCCGTGCGAGGGGTACCCTGGTGTTCCAAAGAGGACCTGGGAGGGGGTCGTCTCTGGGGTTGAGAGGGAGGCTGGGGGTTGGGGCCCTGCGTCCTGCCCTCCGCTTCGACCAAAGCAGCTCGCCTTTGATCTTTTTTTTTATAAAGTGGGGTCTGTGAGGGACTTTTGTTAGAACACTGGTGTGGTAGCTCCTCAGTTTCTCCTCAGGAAGGCATTTACTTGGTTGCAAGTGACTTGAAACAAAGGGGCTTTATTTTTCTCACGTCCCAGAGAGTCCAGGGGTTGTCAGCTGCTGGAACCGCTCAGTTGCATCCTTCTGTGAGGCCAGCAGGACCCCAGGCTCTGCCCCCTTCTGCGTGTCGGCTTCTGTTCTCTTGCTTGCGGCCTTACCTCGTGAGATCGTGGGCCCCGCTCTGTATGTGATCTCCAGGTTTGAGGCAGAAAGAAGAGGGGTATGTGGCCAGGCCGGTGATGGTGCCTTTTATCAGGAAGTCAGACACTGTCCCCGAAGCCCTGGGTGGGCTTCTCTTGTCTCACTGGCCAGAGCCGAGGCATGGGACCACCCCTGGCTACTTTCCCAGCCTCTGAGGTGGAGGAGGGGAGGGACAGGGCTTGGGAGTGGGTGCCGGATGGACCAGTATACCATGTCTGCTGTAACCTCTACCTGGTTGGCAGGGCAGAATTTTTGCCCACTTTACAGATGAGGAAACAGTATGAGGAACTCCCTCCATGTCCCCAGTCCTGCTTGGGCAAGGTTTCTCAACTTCAGCAGTTTTGATATCTGGGGCCACATAATTCTTTGTCATGGGGACAGGGGGGACTGTCCTGTGTACTGGGGGTTTTCAGCAATATCACTAGCCCCACCCCACGAGATGCCCGTAGCATCGGTTCTCAGGAGTGACAACCAAAAATGTCTCCAGGTATTGCTGTGTGTCCCCTGGAGACCAGAATCCCCCCGATCGAGAACCACCCTGCTGGGGAAAAGCTCAGCCCTTGGCGGCCCAGTGCCCAAGGTTTACACAGGGAGTCGGACTGGGTAGGGACCGGAGACTGATCTCAGCTCCTGATGTTGCTGGCAGGAAAAGAGGTGCAGAGAGGGAACGTGACTTGTCCAAGGTCACACAGCAACATGTCTCTGGACTCCTGGCCCGCCTGTCCTGCGTTGTCGCAGACAAACACACTGGCCTGGAAGTGCAGACTGTTTCTCCCCTCCCCCCCGGGGTACAAACGCCACACCTTCCTTTCTTCTGGCTTCAGTTCAGGGCTGCTGACAGCGGCTGCCTGGTGGGGCTCCACCCAGCCTTCCCGCTGCCGCAGTGTCTGTCCCAACCAAGTGTTTCCCAACACTCGATGCAGCAAAGGTGTCTCAGGCATGGCCAGTGGCCTCCACTTCCCCTTTGCGTCCACTGAGTTTCTTGTTCACCGAGTGTAACTCGATTATTTGTTGAGTGAGGTTGAGCATAGAGCCCAGTGGTGTGCTGGTAACTGGCTCTCTGGGCAGCTAAAAAAAACCCAAAAACCAAAAATGCAGACTCTGATTTGTGGTGTTTGCTCACACCATTGTACACATTCCCACCATGGCTGGTTCCGAGCCCCTGAGAACTCACTCGCCGCTTAGCCGGGTGCTCACTCACTGTACTCACTGCTTAGCTGGGAGCTCACTCTCTGCTTAGCCGGGAGCTCACTCACTGCACTTAACTGCTTAGCCAGGAGCTCACTCACCGCTAAGCCGGGAGCTCACTCACTGCACTCACTGCTTAGCCGGGAGCTCACTCACTGC
>NC_058406.1:8808903-8941786 GCF_002201575.2 Neomonachus schauinslandi
CGGGAGCTCACTCACTGCACTCACCGCTTAGCCGGGAGCTCACTCACCGCTTAGCCGGGAGCTCACTCACTGCTTAGCCAGGAGCTCACTCTGCTAAGCCGGGAGCCAGCATGGGAGCCACGCCAGGCCTTTCGCCTGCGCCCAGCTGCTGAGTGCTCATGCAGCCCCGTGAGGGAAGTGCTACCACTGATTCCGCGTTACCGGTGAGGAGACAGACTCGGGGCGGTTCAGGGACCCGTGTAAGGTTAGACACCTGGGTGAGTGGCCGAGCCTGGGTTGGGAGCTCAGTGGGAATCTGCAGGCTCTGCCCACTTCCTGCCATGCCGTTCGGCCAAGGCCGACTTTCAGCCCCCAGTAGGGCCTGCCCCCCACAGCCGGGGCCTCCTCCCCGGGGCTGGAGCCTGACCCGGCAGCCCCCATGCGTGGCCCCGTTCTTCCTCGGCTGTCCCTGCGAGGAGGCTGCCTGGTCAGGCTCCAGCCCCGGGGCTGCTGGGGTGGAGAGAGTGGAGACCCAGCGCCTCCTGCCCCCTCGTGCTGCAGAGGTAAACCCCAAGGCATGGCGGGACAGTGACTTCCCTTCGTCTGGAAGAGGCCGGCATACCCACGCGTGTGAGCTCGCCCGCAGTCACTCCACGGATGCACTGCTGCGTGGGCTCATGTTTGTGAGGCGCCGAGCGCGTGCCAGGCACAGTTCTGAGCATTGCTTAGTCTCACAACCAGACTACGACCCAGGCAGTAGGATTATTGCCCCAATTGTCTTGCCGAGGATATTTGGGCTCAGAGGAGTTAAGTAACTTTCCCAAGGTCACACAGCTAATGCGAGTGGCCTGAGACACCAGCCTAAGAGGGCCTCTCTTCACCAGCCCCAGCACGCACAGTAACTGCACCACTCACAGATGTGCACCCCCCTGCAGACAGGTGCGTGGGCACACTTCACACCCCCGCCCCCACCCCTGTATGTACAGATGTGTGGGCGTCATGAGCACACGCGCACACAGACAGACATGGAAGCTGTGGGAATCTGGAGGACCCAGCTGGTGGCTCTGCCAGGGTCTTAGCTTCTGCCCATGGTGGGGCTGGGCTGTGATGGGGGCTGGCTGTCTGGAATCCTGGTTTTTTTGAGTGAGCCTCCTCAGTACTCCCCTCCCAGCCCAAGCAACAGAACTCAGGATGCATCTTCCCCACTCAGAGCCTACTTGAACTTTGCAACTTGTGGCTTTGGAGGGAGGAGGCGGACTGTGACCTTTGGGGGTTTCTGTTCTGTCCAGCCCTAGCCGCGAGCAGAGGAGCAGGATACTGGCCCCAAAAGCCCCTTCTTTGGGGGTAGTGAGAAATGACATTTGGATGCTCCTCCTGTCCCACCTTCTCCTGCCTGTCCAAGCTTGGAGCAGGGGTAGGAGTGCCATCCAAGGGCCAAAGGTTCAGCCTGAACTTGAAATGCCCTCCATCTCTCCAAAGCTGGGGACCATAACCCAGGGAGGCAGGACGCCGAGGGAAGGCAGCATCTCTCTGCTACTTCTGGGCTTTATTGTGCCTCTGCCACAGACCAGACCAGCCGTGTGACAGGGAGCTGGGGACTCACCCTCCCTGGGACTGGGTGGCCTCAAGGGACAGCTTGTAAAATAGATCCTTCAGTCCTGAAGACAGTGGGCTGGCCTCAGGGAATTGAGGGCTGGGGCAGGCTCATCTGTGGGAGAAGCTGTCATAGGCGGGGCTCAGGCCTGGGGGGCTGCGGTGATTGGCCAGAGCACACTTGAAATTGTTGCTCCCTGGGGAGCAGGAGTGAGGCCAAGGGGTCACAGCCTTCCCTGGGGAGGGGGGGCCGACACGCCCCCATCCCTATTGCAAAGGCCTGCCGTCTTGACCCTCACCTCCCCCTTCTGTCCTAGGCTGCATCCCCCTAGCCCTTCATTTGCCTTGGTTCCCATCCCAGCCGGGACCCTCGCGTCCTGCGCAGGGCAGCAAATGAGAACATGGGCCCTTCTGTCTCCTTTTTCATGTAACAAACCCACCGGTGTGTGGTGCTTACTCTGGAACAGGCATTGTTCTGAGCACTTGACAAATATTCAGCCATTTAATCTTACAATAACCCTAGGAGGTCGGTTTTTAATGCTCCCCTGATAGAGGAAAGAAAGGAGGCACAGAAAGGTTAGGTAACTTGTCCAAGGTCACACAGCTAAGTAAGCGATGGAGTCATGATTTGTACCCACATGGTCTTGTGGGTCCAGAGCCCATGCTGTCGGCTGCTAGGCTGGGCCACATCACCCTGTGCTGATGAAGTGGCCTTAGGAAAGTTACTCGCCTTCTCTGGGCCTCTGTTTCCTGATGCAAAATGAGGATGAAAGGCCTGCCCCCCCACCCGGGACTATTTGGTGAACAGGGCCACACGGCCCCCACCCTCTCAGGGTTCACACTCGGGTAGACCAGCCAGAGGCTAATCACAGAAACCATGCAGAATCCCACCGTCCTGAAAGCCCTGAGTGTGGGGAGAACGTGCCGCGTGGGCAGGAGCACGGCGTAAACCGCAGCGCTGATGTAACGGGGTGCGCCTGGTGTGGGAAGGAAGGAAGAGGAAACAGGCCGACCGGCTGACCGCTCTCCGTCCTCTCCTGCCCCTCCAGCCTCACGGGCCTGCTGATAAGGCCCGAGGCACCCCGGGCCCCGAGCAACAGCACCTGCTGACCACCGCCCCCAGCTCCAGCAGCAGCTCCCTGGAGAGCTCAGCCAGCACCGCAGATGGGAGGGCGCCTGCCAGGACCCAGCCGCCGGCAGCAGGCGCGGAGAAGGCCAGTGGGTCCGGGGAGGCCCGCGCCAGCTCCAGCAGCTCAGGTGAGAGGCGGGAGCCCACCTGGCTTCCTTCCCCCTGCTTTCTGTTTCTTCCTGGTTTCTGTCTTGGCTGGCTCCTCCCGGGTCTCCCCTACAGGGCCAGGCCTGAGCTCCCAGCAGGGCATCGGAACAGCTCGTGACTACCCAGCCGCGTCTCCCTACCCCCCCTCGGGTGCAACACGGAGCCACAAACCTCTTTCATTTCTCTGAACCCACCAAATCCTGCCCACCTTTGCCCATGAGGGTTCTTTCCCCAGGAACATCCTTCCTTCTAGGCAATCCCAGCTTGCCCTTTGAGTCCCCGATATCCAGGAAGGGAGTTTTCCTGTATGTTATAATATGTAAATATATAATAATATATTATCACACAGTGATATATAATGTTATATGTTATATAACATATAGCATGTATTATATATTATATATGTTATATGTTATATATAACACACACATATATACAATATGTATATTTTGTATATATATGTTATATAGATTATTACATAATATTAAATATTATAACATTCTCATATTAAAACCTATTTTATTTTACAGATGAGGACACTGAGGCCCAGAGAGGTTGAAGAGTTTGTTCAAGGGCACATAGCTAGTAAACAGAAGAGCCAGGAATACCCCCTGGGCTCTCAGGCTCCAGAGCCCTGGGTAGAAAGCTGGATGAATAAATGGGTGTCTTCAGGGCTCCACTCACTGTGGCCCGTTGCCCAGTCCCTTTGGGCCTGAGGCATCAGGATTGTGGGGACCTCGTGGGTTCTGGAGAAGCCAAGACCCCATTTACACAGAATGCATTTTGCCATGGGCCTGGTCTGTGATGGGGTCACCCGTGGTGAGAAGCTTCAGTGCCCACATTGGAGGGAGGCCCTGCCGGGGTCCGCCCAGAAAGCCTGAGGCTCCCTTGGGTATATCTTGTAGTGACAGGCTCCTTAACTCAGCCTCAGTTTCCTCGTCTGGAGATGAGCATGGCCTCTCCTTGGCAGGGCTACAACATCTTTTCCTACCTGTCACCTGCTTCTAGGACTGCTCCCTCCCTGACTGCCACCTGCACTGAGGTGCCCCACCTCTGTGTCCCCCGCTGTAGCCTGCCCTCATCATTCTGATGTCTTGTCGGTGTCCCCACCCCAGCCTGAGAGCTCCCCCAGGAAGGGACGTAGCCTGTGGTCCTAAACCTTTGTTGAATGAGTGAACGGAACTCCAAATATAAACTTTTGGTCTTTGTCCATCTCTGGGATTCATCTTTCTGCTTTCGTAGCCACATCTCTTCCATGGTCATCCTGGTGCGCCTTCCTCCTTGGCCCAGACGTGGACCCTTGACCATGGCTGCCCACCCCTTCTGCCCTCCGCCCCCTGCTCTCTGTCCCACCCGACTCTCTGGTGTCACCTCTGCTCTTCCCCTCTCTCCTCCCACCCCAACTCCTCTCTCTACTGTGGGAACACATGGCTGTGCCCCCTTGTGGTCCCCCGTCCGTGGTCCCCCATCCGCCCCCGCAGTGTCTCATTCACCATGTGCAAAGGCCACGGTGACTGAGTGACATTTAGGTGCCGTGGGGGCTCAGGGTGGAAATTTCCTTCTGGCCCCATGAGTTCAGCCCTCCCTCCCTCGGCCTCTTTGGGGCTGTTCTGAGCAGAGCAGCTCGCTGGCTCCATCCTGCTTTCAGGCTTCCCTGGAGTTGGAAACAAACGTCCAGCCCTCCCCGTGCACCCCAGACGCCATGCATGTTTGGGTACTGGGCAAGTCCCCCAGTGACAGCAGGAGCAGCTCTCCCTCTTAGAGGGGCTAGCGTGCATCCAGCCCCTTACACTTAGCTCCTCGGCTCATCCAGCATTCAGTCCCTCACCAACTAGTTAGGAAACGCAGGTGCCCACTGGACCGGGCGTGAAGGTGGGCATGAACCCGCCCCAGGCATCCTGGCCTCAGTGATGAGGCCAATCCATCACCCACCCCATTCTGGAATCCCAGATTTATGAAATCAGAGGCAGCCCTGCGCGGAGGAAACAGAGTTGTTGCGAAGGAAGACAATGTCACGGTCAATGTTTCATCTCCATAAGGGAGCAATTTCCAAACCCTTTGATGTTGACTTGGTGGCCAGCAGATAAGGGGCCGCTGACGGAGGAGTCCGGCCTTTTCCTGGTTGGTCCGGCCAGGGCTGCCGAGGCTTCCTGCAGCTACGGGAAGGGAACTCCTCCTGGTTGCTTGACCAGTGTTCTGTAACGTATACTTCCTGTCTCTGCTCACTTCTCTGATTCTTTGCGGGGAGTGTGTTTGGTTCTCCGAGAACCTTCACCTGCTTTATGTAACTGGCTCCTCCCATCTATGGGGTGAGTTGAGCTAGAAATTATTTGACAGATGAGGAAACGGACATGTGAAGGTTAAGTGACTTGCCCGAGGTTACATAGCAGAGCTGGGCTAGAACCATGGCCTCTATCTAGGCTCTTGGCTGGGCGGTCCTCTTGACCCTTTTGTCTTAATGTGTCTCGGGCAGCAGACAGACCAGGAAGACCTCCTCCACTCCAGGACCCCCCACCCCCACTCCCCACTGACCGCCCTCCCCCATCTTCTGTTCAGCAGAGCCTTCCTCTGGTGGCCACGGGACCCAGGTCAACGTCACCTGCATCGTGAATGTGTGCAGTGGTTCCGACCACGGTGCTCAGTGTGCCTCGCGGGCCAGCTACACGACGGGGGACGTGGACGCCAGCCCCTCCGGCTCCCCAGATGACGAGCAGGTCCCCTTCTCCAAGGAAGAATGCCCTTTTCAGTCCCAGCCAGGGGCTCCAGAGACTCTGCTGGAGACCTCAGAGGACAAGCCCCTGCCCCTTGGTGTGCCTGATGCTGGGATGAAGTCCAGTTAGCCAGACTGGCATGAGTCGGGTCTCAGCCGAGGTGGGCTGTTCCTTGGTTCTTCTAGGCCCCCCACCCTCAGGACTCTGGCTCTTTCTGAGCCACATTCCTTTCGTGGCCCGCCACAGCCTCAGCCTTTCTTGTCTGCCGGCAGAAGGGCGAGGCGGGGAGAATGGTGGAAAACTGCTCTTGTCACGGTGTGCGTCCTTCTCAGAAGGCTAGCTGGACCCGGCCGTGCTGGCTGGCCTGGAGCCAGCCCCTGCCGCTCTGAGAGCCGCCCCCCAGCTGGCCCTGTGAGCCCTTATTTTGTTTCTGATCGCTGGGCTCTACCCAGCTCAGGCTTCCTGGGAGGCCCCAGCATCCTGCCTTCCAGCGGGGCCTGCTGGGGAGGAGGGACGCTGCGTGAGTCATCCACGGAGAAGGGGCAGTGGAGAAAGGGGCAGTGCTTGAGCCTGAATGCCGAGACTACAGGATGGTCCCAGCGGGGGCCGGGCTGGGTGGGGGGTGTCATTGATCAGATGGTTCTGGGCAGGGAGGGGGCGGCGATGGCAGCAGGGGTCCCCCCGCCCCCCGTTAGCTGGTACCACCTCCAGATCATGCCTACCAGCTTCACCTCTTGCACCATGGTGGGAAAACCAGCGGGCCCAGCCAGCAACCTGCGTGAGTCCTGCAGTCCGGGCAAGACGGCAAACCTCTAGCCGAAAATCTGCCAACTTTAACGTGGGGCAATTAAAAAACAAACGAAACAAAAAAAACACCACGCAGGCAAACAAGCCAACGAAAGGACAAAGCCAAACTCAAGAGTGCGCTGTTCTCTGCTTTTGACCTTCAGTCCAATTTACCTACAGCTCGGGCCCCTCCTCCCTCCCTCCGGGTTTGGGGTGTCGTTGCGAGGCCACACCTCCTGTCAGGGAATTTCAGGGACTGGGGACGACTGAGGCCCTCAGCCATCTCTCCTCCTACCTCAGCCTGGACCTTCCTCTGCCTCCCGAGGAGGTGCTCCTCTGCCCCTCAACCCCCACCCCCCGCCTGGAGTCCCAGGCCCCAGGGAAGCCACGGGGCCACTTGGGTATTGTGCCTGCCGCGATCTCAAGTGGACGTGGGCTGCTGAGAGCCAGTCTCGTGTCCGTGTGTCTGTCATGTGCTGCCGGTCTGGGTAGCCATGTTGCTGGGTTGAATGGCCTGCCCGAGGCAGCTGGAATCAGCAGTTTTGTCAAGGATTCTTTTCCATTAAAGAGTCATTCCGCTTCCCCCAAACGCATGCCCGGTCCTGCGGACCATGGACGAGTGCAGCCTGGACCGGCTTCTGGAAGGAAGAGGGGACTCCTGGAGAAGCCAGCTGGGTCCCAGGTACTTGGATCCCTTGTTGAAAAAGTCCACTGGACTTGGACCTTGGCAGCTGAACTTTTGGAGGGTAGGAGAGTCCAGCCTTTACCATGAAGAGAAAGTAAAAGCTTCCCTGAAATCAGGATTCCCTTGGAGTCAGGATGTCCCACGGCCTGGCCTGGCGGGGGTCTCCGCCTGTGGGCTCTGCCCGCATTGGACGCCGTGTGGCGATGGAGCGTGTCTGCCCCCTGGTGGACCGCCCTGGGAGGACCTCAGCCTCACTGCTCTTTCCCAGGGCTGCTCTGAATTGGAAGGAGGCCCTTTCTGGATGTGGCCTCAGTTCCCAGGCTTGTGTTGATCCCAAGACAGAGTTTGTACTGTATATACTGGACAGCATTCCTGCTTCTAAATAAACCTTTCGTTTGTTTTACACATTGACTCCTGGCTCTGGCTTTGGGTCTGAGCTGGGGTTTGTCCGTGGTCCCACTTGCTGGCCACCAATGTGTAGGGGGAGATGGAGTCTTGGCCACTGGACTGGCTGGCCAGTGCTGTTCCTGGACGCCAGAAGCTCCCCAGAAGTACAGCTGCACTTGCTGAGAGCCTGGCCACTCCCGCAGGCCCGGAATCACCCTCATCACAGGCCCTGTCACTCAGTGTCATCGGCTCCTGGGGTGAACTGGGGTCTCTGCAGATCTGCTTGTTCACATGCAGCCCCCCTCCTCACTTAGGGGAGTGAGACTCTGGCCTCCAGGAGCCTCCAGTCTGGTGACACCTGCGAGGCCCATCACAGCGTGCTCAGAGGAGCGTGGGGGTGGGGGGCAGCTCCGGGAGTACGGAGGAGGGCCCCGCGGGCACAGCCAGGGGATGGTTCCGGATGTGAGGGGCAGTTTTGCAGAATGACTGCAGGCAAAGGGAGTTCCTGTAAAGGCCAGGAGGGGAGAGAGGCCCTGGCCCTTGAATTCACTAAGCCAGCTCCTGGGTCAGTCACCCCCTTTTCCTGGGTCACAGTCACTCCCGCTGCACTACCCTCTTCATTCTTGGTGGTCTCCTGGACCCCCTCTCCTCCCATAGCCCTGCCCTCTACCCTACCCATTCCCTAGAGCAGGCTCGGCCACGTACAGAGCCACATAGTACGTGTTTTAGACTTGGGCGCTCTGGCGGTCTCTATGACATCTACCCGACCCTGCTGCTGAGGCAGGACACAGACACAGACAACCATCAAGGAATGAGGGTCTGGAGTGTTTTCCACACCACCCGGCAATTCCCCAGTTCTCCGTAGACACCGACGAGACGCCCTGCAAAGTGCACTCCATTCTGATGCTCTCTACCTGGCGGGAGCACCGGACCCCACAGGTGAGGGGCTCAGTCCCACAAATCCCGCCCCCCACTTCAGACACCAGTCACCAGTCCAAGTGGTCACCTGTGCTTCGGACGGATAGGCTGTAAATCAGAGGTTCCCATGACCCCCCTCCTTGGGTTCAGTTAATTTGCTAGAGCAGCCCACAGAACTCAGGAGACCAGTTTACTCACTAGATTACCGGTTTCTTTTCTTTTTTCTTTTTTTTTTTAAAGATTTTATTTATTTATTTGACAGAGAGAGAGAGAGAGAGCACAAGTAGGCAAAGAAGCAGGCAGATGGAGAGGGAGAAGCAGGCTCCCCGCAGAGCAGGGAGCCCGATGCGGGACTCGATCCCAGGACACTGGGATCATGACCTGAGCCGAAGGCAGCCGCTTAACCGACTGAGCCACCCAGGCGCCCTAGATTACCGGTTTCTTACAAAGGCTGTAACTCGGACTCAGGAACGGCCAACTGGAAGAGATGCATAAGGCAAGGTTTCTGTGGGAATGGGCTCGAGCTTCCATGGCCCCCTGCATCTGCCACCCTCCCGGCTCCTTCACGTGGCCACCAACGCGGAAGCCTGCCTGGACCCTGTCCTTTTGGGTCTTTAGGGAGGCTTCATTACACGGGCAAGGTTGATGAAATCATTGGCCACTGGTGATTGATTCAATCTCTAGCCCCTCTCCCCAGGCCAGAGGTAGAGGTGAGGGGTTCCTGCCTTCTGATCCCATGGTTGGTTTCCCTGGCAACCAGCCCCCATGCTCAGCGGCTTTCCTCCAGTCACCTTAGTAACATATACTCAGCTGTGGTTGAAAGGCGCTTGTCGTGAATAGCAAGACACTCCTTTGACCTTTATGGCTCAAGCTGTTTCCAGAACTGAGGACACAAGGCCAAATATTGGAACAAAAGATGCTCCCATTGCTCTGATCACTTAGGAAATTTGAAGCATTTTAGGGGCTGTGAGTCAGAAACCTGACGAAGACCAAATACGTATTATAAACCACAATATTATAAACCACAATATCAGGAACGCCTAGGTGACTTAGATGGTTAGGTGTCTGCCTTCGGCTCGGGTTGTGATCCGGGGGTCCTGGGATTGAGCCCCGTGGCGGGCTTCCTGCTCAGGGGGGAGTCTACTTCTCCCTCTCCCTCTGCCTCTCCCCCAGCTTGTGCTCTCTCTGCCTGTCTCTCTCTCAAATGAATAAATTAAAAAAAAAATTTTTTTTTAAGATGTTATTTATTTATTTGACAGAGAGAGACAGAGAAAGAGGGAACACAAGCAGGGGGAGTGGGAGAGGGAGAAGCAGGCTTCCCGCGGAGCAGGGAGCCCGATGCAGGGCTCGATCCCAGGACCCTGGGATCATGACCTGAGCTGAAGGCAGATGCTTAACAACTGAGCCACCCAGGTGCCCCAATAAAAAAAAAAATCTTAAAAAAAAAAAAAAGAATTAAACCACAATATCAGAGGGGGTAAATTTGGAGCAACTGAGGGCAGCCACCTGCCTGATGGGGTAACCAGTCAAAATGGGCCACATACAGCCCCTCCTGCCTCTTTCTTTTTTAACCACGATGGAGCAAGTGGTTTGTCTGAAGCAGGGCCAGTGTGGGGTGAAGGGTGTGGGGGGCATGGTGACTGTGATCCTTTTCTGTCCAATCTTCATGCCGTCATCATTGCTAAGGGGTACTCTGATGCACTAGCACAGAAGTCAAGACTTGGGGGCCCCCCCAAAACCCATGTGTCCAGGTGTGACCACTTCCTGGGTGACCTGGGTCGGGGGGGTTAATTAACTTCTCTGTGCCTCAGCCTCCTGATCTGTTAAAATAGGATTAAAATCGTACTTCCCTCAGAGCGAGGGGTAACTTGAGTTACTGCCTGTAAAATGTTTAGAACGATGCCTGGCATGTAGTAAGTGCTCAGTAAACGTTAGTTGCTATTTTGTGTGTAGGTAGGTTCTGGGGATGCAAGAGGCCGGGACAGCTAAGGTCCTTGTCCAGAGCTGACACGCGAGGACGGACTGTGTAAAGGAATAGATACAGGCCATGCTGGGTGATGGGAAGTGCTAAGAAAAAGAAAGCAGCAGCAGGGACAGAGGGGTGGGGGTGCTGCTGGCTTGCGGGGTGGGCTGAGGAAAGCTGCTTTGAGGAGCGGAGGCCTTGGTGAAGGGAGGGCAGTACAGCCCTGGGACTCGGGTTGGGGCAGGACGTGAGGTTGTGAGGACGGCTTCAGAAGCCACTGGAAAGGATGTTGGGTTTTATGTTCTAGTGCATAGGAGAGGTCCAGGGAGTGTGAGAAGTTCCTTAAGTTGCCTGGTCTAAGAGTTGGGAAACTGAGCTTCGATTTTTTTTTTAAGATTTTATTTATTTTTAAAATTTTTATTCTTTTTAGATTTTATTTATTTATTTGAGAGAGAGAGTGAGAGAGAGCCTGAACAGGGTGAAGGGCAGAGGGAGAAGCAGACTTCCCGCCGAGCAGGGAGCCTGATGCGGGGCTCAATCCCAGGACCCTGGGATCATGACCTGAGCCGAAGGCAGACGCTTAACCGACTGAGCCACCCAGGTGCCCCAAGATTTTGTTTATTTTATTTGAGAGAGAGAGAGCACAAGCAGGGAGAGTGGCAGGCAGAGGGAGAGGGACAAGCCGACTTGCCACTGAATGCAGAGCCCAACACGGGGCTCGATCCCAGGACCCTGGGATCATGACCTGAGCTGAAACCAAGAGTCAGATGCTGTAACTGACTGTGTCACCCAGGCGCCCGATGAGCTTCAATTATTTTATCTCCATTATTGCCTTAGGAGATAGGCCAAGTACCCATTATCCCTGCTCTGCAGAGGAGGACAACTTGGGGCAGGGCCAGAGGTTTGACACTTACCTAGAGTCAAGTCGGGAGGACAGCCTGTTCCCTGTGGGAGGCTCTTGATAACCACCTCCTTAGAATTTCACAAGAAAGTCAACAAAGCCTGGGTTTAAAGGGCAAGGACTCTCTCCTTCTCCTGGGACAAAAGCCAGCAAGCAGGGCAGATCCAGGAAGCCAGGAGGTTGAGCTGAGAGGCTGCTTGGGGCAAAGCTAACAGTGAGGAGTCCCGGGATCGTGTCCTAGCTTCCGGAGGTGCCTGCAGTGTGAACCTAAGTCAGCCGCTGTCCCTGCCGGGAGCTCAGAACCTCCATCGGTAAGATGAGGGGGCTGGCCCTGAGCTGTGGTCCATCCTTGTCCTTCTTCCCACAGGGCTGTCTGCATTTTCTTCTTCTTCTTTTTTTTTTTTAATGATTTTATTTATTCATTTGAGAGTGCAAGAAAGAGAGAGCATGAGGGGGGTGAGGGGCAGAGGGAGAAGCAGACTCTCCACTGAGCAGGGACCCTGACGTAGGGCTCCATCCCGGGACCCCAGGAACATGACCTGAGCCAAAGGCGGACGCTTAACCGACTGAGTCACCCAGGCGCCCCAGTCTGTCTGCATTTTCACAAGAGACTCTGGACCCAGGCTGTCAAATATAGTAGCCACTAGGCGTGTGTGGCTATTGAGACCTGAGTGTAGCTAGTCCAAACTGAGATGTGTGAACTACATCTCAATGCAGAATACTGAATTTTGAAGACTTAGTACAAAACATATATATATATATAAAATATCTCATTAGTAATTTTTATATTGATTGTGTATTGACATAATATTTTGGAGATGTTGCTAAATAAATTATTAACATTCATTTTACCTATTTCTTTTCACTCTAATGTGGATACTAGAACATTTGGAATTATGGATGTGAAATGCTTTGTAGTTCTATCAGATGGTTAAATGCCTTCAAGGTTCGATGAAATTAGTTTATAATTAAAATTGCACACACACCCCCCAGGGGTGCCTGGGTGGTTCAGTGGGTTGAGCGTCTGACTCTGGGATTTTGGCTCAAGTTGTGATCTTGGAATCGTGAGATTGAGCCCCAAGCCGGGCTCTGTGCTGGGCATGGAGCCTGCTTAGGATTCTCTCTCTACCTCTCCCTCTGTCCTTCCCCCCGCCTCCTTATGCGCTCTCTCTCTCAAAAAAAAATTGCAACTCCCCCGACCTCTGAGATCCCTACCTCCCCTATGGGACTCTTACAGTCCTTATCACCTGCTCCAATATTGTATAATTTATGTCTCTGTTAATTTATTGCTTACAGTCTGCTCCTCTTGCGAGAGCATGAGCTCCAGTAAGGCAGAGTTTTGCTATTTTGCTCAATGATGTAGCCCCAAGTGCATGGAATAGTGCCAGGCACATAGTAGGTGCTCAATAAATGGTGAACGAATGGATGAATGTAGGCATAGGAAATATGGGGGTTCCGCTGTCACCAAATCTTCTAATTTTTCTAGAAAACTCCAAATACAGATTTTCATATATAATCTCCAGCTTTTAAAAAGATTTTATTTATTTATTTTGGAGAGAGTGCAAGCAAGGGAGAGAGGCAGAGGGAAAGGGAGAGAGAGAGAATCTCTCAAGAAGACTCCCTGTTGACATGGAGCCTGATGTGGGGCTCGATCTTACAACTCCTAGATCATGACCTGAGCCGAAATCAAGAGTCAGACTCCCAACTGACTGAGCCACCCAGGCGCCTTAATCTCCAGCTTTTTAAATGTTGTAATTCTAATTCTTTTAAAGCATTGTGTGGGCCAAAAGAAACATTTCTGTAACATCCAGCCCTCTCTGGTCTAGAGGATTCTGGAGGCTGATACACACTAGGCCAGGTGAGGAACGGTCTATTGGAGGGAGTGCCAAGCAGGCCCCTCAAATCTGGCCTGTCCCAGAAAACTTGCCCCTTGTGGGCCAACGTGGATCTAAGGGTCTCTCGTGGGTGGTGATTAAGGACATCCCCAATCTTGTGCAGCCCCTCACCTGTGGTATGTCTGTAGCCTGTAGCTTCAGCCGTCGTAGCATGGGTGGGGACCAACAGAGGACTTTCCCTGTGGCCAACATAACCCTTCCTCTTTTTTTTTTTTTTAAAGATTTTATTTATTTATTTGACAGAGACAGAGACAGCGAGAGCAGGAACACAAGCAGGGGGAGTGGGAGAGGGAGAAGCAGGCTTCCCCGCTGAGCAGGGAGCCCGATGCGGGGCTCGATCCCAGGACCCTGGGATCATGACCTGAGCCGAAGGCAGACGCTTAACCGACTGAGCCACCCAGGCGCCCCAATAACCCTTCCTCTTGGCCAGGCCAACATTTGACCTCTCTGTCCCCTAGGTCCCCCATAACAGCAATAAATTTTGCTCTAATGGTTGAAGACAGACAGCTCAGGGCAGTGGGCTGGTGCAGGAAGGGCTGGGGGCTGTATTGGAGGGGGCTGCAGGCTTGCAGCAGAGTCCGGACTCTCCTACGGTCTCTCTGCATGATCTTAAGTAAGCCCCTTCCCTTTTCTTGTCCTCGGTTTTCCCTTCTGTACAGTGAGGGCTTGGAACCAGCTCTGCATCTCCAAACCCATCACCTGGGTGGCTGGGTCCCCCTGCAGACTCACTGAATTAGAATTCGGGAGGGGGGCAGGTCTTCTTATTGAGACCTCTCCTGGCCACCAATCTAAAACGGTACCCTCCTCCTTCCTACCTTGTTCCCCTGTGTTATCTTCCTCTTCGGTGCCTATAACCATCTGGTTCACTCTATATTTCATGCTGATTTTGCTTTTTGCCACCCTCTCCTTCCCTGCTGGTCTGTAAGTCCCATGAAGGCAGGGATTTTTTTTTTTTTCTCAGTACCAAATTTTTTTTTATTAACATAATGTATTATTTGTTTCAGGGGTACAGGTCTTTGACTCATCAGTCTTAGACAATTCACAGTGCTCACCATAGCACATACCCTCCCCAGTGTCCATCACCCAGCCACCCCATCCTTCCCACCCCGCAAGGCATGGATTTTTTTTAAATATCACCTTTATTGAGGAATAATTGACAGAAAACACAATTTAGCAATTTTAAGTGCACACTTCAATGAATTGTGACAACTGTATACAGCCTTGTGACCACCACAACAATCAGGATATAGAAGTGACATCACCCCAAAAAGTTCCCTCATGCCCCTTTTATTTTAAAATTTTTTTCTTAAGTAATCTTTTTTTTTTTAAGATTTTTTATTTATTCATTTGAGACACAGAGATACAGAGAGAGAGAGCATGACCAGGGGGAGAGGCAAAGGGAGAGGGAGAAGCAGACTCCCCGCTGAGCCAAGAACCCGATGTGGGGTCAATCCCAGGACCCCGGGATCATGACCTGAGCCGAAGGCAGATGCTTAACCATCGGAGCCACCCAGGCGCCCTCTTAAGGAATCTTCAAGGGGGGCTTGAACTCACAACCCTGAGATCAGGAGTCACCTGCTCTAACACTGAGCCAGCCAGGTGCCCCCCTTGTGCCTCTCCTTAGGCAGTCTCCTCCCTCCAGACCTGGTCCCTAGCAACCCTGATCTGCTTGTGCTGTTCTAGGTTGGTCTTTTCTGGAACATCATAGAAATGGAATCACTGCAGTGTGTGGTCTTTTGTGGTCTGGCTTTTTACACAAAGCTAATACTTTCGAGGTTCCTCCAAGACGCTGCCTGTACTGACAGTTTGTTCCTTTTTACTGCTGAGTAGTATTCTATCGTATGGGCACATGACAGTCTGTTTATCCATTCTACTGATGGGCATTTTGATTATTTCACTAACAGTCAAAATAGTTTTTGACTGCTATGAAGAAAGCTGCTGTGAACATTCCTGTATGTCTTTGCATGCACCGTGATTTCATTTCTCTTGGGTAAATATGTAGTAGGAGGATTGCTGTCTGGTAAATGTACCTTCACAGATTCCAAAGCGAGGGACCAAAGACTTCCAGTAATACTAGTTGAATGAATGGTGTCCTTGCATTTGCATTTTTAATAAACTCCCCAGGTATAGCCTGGTGTTTCTGTGCGAGAAGATCTGGACTCTGAGATCCTTCAGCTCTAATGGGCTCCTTCCCTTCTGCCTTCCATCTGTGGAGTCTGAGGTTTTATACCCAAACCTCAGCCCCTGAGTGGACCGAGGATTGAGATTCTGATAGGTTGTTCCCGCCTCAGAGGAACTCAGGCCTTGCCAGGAATGTTCCACCCACAGTCACCTTCATTAGCTTAGCATTACGAGAGCTGATAATTATTATGGTAAATACACTATTGCAACCTTGCCATCATGCCTCCTTGATATCTTTTGACTTTTTATGAGCCTGAGGTCTTCTCCCTGTCCTTCTGGGGCTAAGGCAAGATGACGTGCTCATTTGCTCATTTATGTATAGCACCTTTACATTCTTCCTTCATTCATGTATAGCACCTTTAAATGAGTCTTTTCTGTGCTAGGCAATGTCTAGGTGCTGGAGAGGCATCTGTGAAAAAGATAAAATCACTGCTTTCAGGGAACTTTCAGGCTGGAGAAAGGTGACAAGGCAAGTATAAACAAGTAAGATAATTTCAAGTAACATTAAGGTCTGTGAAGAAAATACAACTGGGTGATGGCCGAAGGGAACTTTAGATAAAATGGCAGGGAAATGCTCTCTGAGGTGGAATATTTGAAACCGGAAGGAATTGACTGTAGGACTATACAAAGTTGCTCTGTAGCCACCAGCTACATAAGGTTATGGAGCACTTGAACTGGGGCTGGTTTGTATTGAGATGTGCTGTAAGTGTAAAAAACACACTCAATTTCAAAAACTTAGTATAAAGAACCCTAAAATATCTCATTGATTCTTTTTTTTTTTTCTGTTGGCTACAGGTTGAGATGATCATATTTTGGACATACTGAATTAAATGAAATACATTATTTATTTTTACCTTTTTCTTCTTTAAAAACGTACCAAGTAGTAAATTAAAAATTACGATGTGTCTTGTATGTGTGGCTTGTATTATAGTTCTACTGGACAGCAGGGATCTCAGGGGGGAAAAGCATCCTAAGTAGAGAGAATGGCAAAAGCACAGTGTCCTGAGGTGGGAACTGAGGGATGCTGGGGGCAGTGAGCCAGAGAGAGTGGCAGAAATAGGAATGGACCAAATCCAGTAGGATCTTGGTGTTGATTCTGTAAGGAGGTGGATTTTAATTCAAGCATAAGGGGGAAGCCGTTTTAAGCAAGGAAGTGGCTTGGTCTGAATTATGTTTTAGCAGACCCCTGTGGCTACTGAGTGGGGAACCCACTGTGGGTGGGCCAGATGGAGGAAGAATCCTGGGTTCCAACACTGTCGAAGCCACACGAATTTGTGGCCCTGCCCTCCCCTGGGACTCAGGCTCCTCCCAGCCCGGTAGGCTAGGGGGCTCCGTCGGCGGTTCTCCCGCTCCAGCAGCAGCCTCCGCGGGCGGCCGCCGGCGGCAGGGGGCGCCTCCTCGATGACTCGGCGCTCGGCTGGCCAGGCTCCGGCGCGTCTCCCGCTCGATTGGTCGGGTCGGGGCGGGCCGGAGCGCCGCTGGCCAGCGCCATTGAGGAGCCGGGAGAGGAAGCGCCGCGCAGTGCCGGGCTAGGCGGGTGGCCCGGGACACAGACAGGTACGGGCCGAGGCGGGGCGGCGCCGGGCGGCGGACAGGGTCGGAGACTGCAGGTGGGCCACGGGCACGTTGTCTGTCGCCCCGGCTCCGCTTCGGACCCGGGGCCCGGGCCTGCCTGAGGGGAGCGCGCCGCTGGGAGCCAGGCGTCCGGCCCTCTCGCTGTCTGAGCTCCTCCGGGGGCTCTGGGGCGTCCGCGCTCCCGACGGCCCCGAGCCCGCCGCCTTCATGGGGACCCCCCTGCATCCAAGCCCCCGCGGGCACCCCAGGGACTGACAGGCTGGGAGCTGCCTGGCTTCTCGGCACCCCGGCGGCGTCCTTGTCCTGGGAGCCCGAGTCCCCACCGGACCCGGCACCCTTTCCGGGGTCCCGCAGCCTGGTGCCGGGGGACTGGGGGCGGTGTCAACCCGCGTCTCCCCGCGTGAGCCGCGGTCTCGTGAGGGACCCCAGTGTGCGAGCCCCCGTACCTCACGCCCAAGAATCGGGGCGCTGGTCAGTTCTCCAGAGTGTTTTAACCACCCGCCAGCCTTCTGGGGTCACGGTCTGGGATGGGGACATCAGGCCTCAAACCACCCTTTACCCCCGCTCCCCGGGGTCACGCCTAAGCTGAATCCCTGCTTTCAGGTGCGGAACCCCAGCCACCAGGCGCAGTTTTCTCCGGCCTTTATCTGGGAGGTGGGGTCTCCGTTCCCTGGAGTCCACCGGGTGGAGGAAGGGCTGTGGGACCCTCGCCTTCAGGGCAGTCCCATTCCTGTGGGGCCCGAGGCCTGGCACCCGCCCCCTCTGGTCCCTTATTCTCCCCGGCTCCCACAGCGCTCAGGCCCGGCCGGCTTGGGGAGCAGCGCCCTGGTCCCTTTGCCAGTCCTTCCTACTCCCGGCTTTGGCCGCCCCTCGAGGGAGGGGCCTGGCTCAAGGTCATGCCCGGCTGTCTGCCCGCCCGTGGGCTGAGCACTGATCCCCCGTGTCACCTACCCCACTGATTAGGGGAGGTCAGGTGCGAATTGGTGCCAGGCGGCTGCCTGGAAGCCCTGGTGGACCCAAGTGTAAACACTTTGGGATTCTAGCCAGTCTGGGGGCCCTTCCTGACACCTGATTCCTTAAGGGAATCCTTGAAGTGGCTTCAAGCCTGGATTAGATGCTTAGCTGAGCTAATAGATTCTTTCAGGCTTGAGTCTTAATTTACTGACCAGGGCATTTACAGTTCTTCTCACCCCATCTTTTCCTTAATCTGTATTTTGCATTCTTCCACCTTCAGGGGAGGTAGGTTAGGGCCTGATCTTGTGTGCAAACTGACAGTTGTTTCCCTCTACTGGGAGAGTATTTGTAGTTGGCACTTCAGAGAGAGTTTGTTGGCATTTTAGGGGTGAAGTCAATGGCATTAACTTCAAAAATAAAGAGGACTCTGATTTTGGCTCCCTGCCTAAGTGTGTTTGGAGTCTACATAGTAATACTAGAATAAGTCAGGTTCACATTTTGTTTTCACAGATTTACTTGTTTGACGTTATAATATACAGATGTTTCTTTTACCAGACTGTTAAACATTTCTTATTTTTAAGAATTTGTTCTTGTAACCTCTCCTTTAAATAAATGTATCCAGTAGTCTCTAGCAAATTCTTAGTTTTACACAAAATATGGCTTAAAAAAATCTTTGGAAAGAAATCAGTATTTCATCAAATGCTGTTTATTTACTTGTTTATTTTTACTGTCACTGATAGCAAATAAAAATGAATCTTGCTGGAAGTGCAAGACACTGTTGACAAAAGTTGGTCTCTCCTGGAGGTTCAGTTAACTCTTAACAGGGCCTTGTGTTTTGGGTCTTTGTTGGGTGGTAGCCTTTCATTTGGGATAAGTGTATCTTCTGGCACTAAGATGAATCACTGGGGGTGGGGCAGAGTGCCTGAAAAGGATCCTGAAAGGGCTGGTTCCAAGTGGGACACATGCCATAGCAAATCTGGAGTGTCCAGCATGGTGGGCTGGTGTCTGATGTGCTTGGCCCAGAGCAAGATTTGGAAGTCACAGTTCTAACTGGGATCTGCCAGCTAGCTGAGCAATTTCAGAACACATTTAAACTTTTATGTCTCAAGTTCCCTCACGTTAACTTTTTACAATACTAAAAGTAACCCGTATATTTTTTGCAGTGCTAATAAACACAGTTTTCTTATAGGTAATGGTAAAGCAGTACTGAATGTAAATACTGTAGCTGGAACCAGAGAATTTCTTGTATTTGTATTACTAAGATAGTATTACTAAGATTGTATTACTGACTAAGATAGTTCATTGTATCAGCATCATCTGGTGCCTGGGTTCCTGTAATGCAGTTCCGGAACATTTAAGAAGGGTGATAAACCCCCGCCTTCTCCCTTTCATTTATGCTATTTTATGAATGATCTTGATGGACAAATTTGCACAGTTGAATTAGGGAAGGCTTAAAGAGGATCATTGTAGAATATGAAGTTCATTGAAATCTCTTAGGACATTTTCGCCTTAATCTAGGACAGGGTTTTTCTTTCTTTTTGTTTTTGTTTTTTTTTTTAAGGACAAGGTTTTTCAACCTCGGCCCTCTTGACATTTGGGCTGGATGATTCTTTGCCATGGAGGAGCTGTCTTGTGCATTGTAGGATGTTTAGCTGTTTCCATGGTCTCTACTCACAAAATACTGGTAGCGGCCCCCAGTCATGATAATAAAAAATGTGTCTAGACATTGCCCAGTTACACTTGGATGAGCACCTCTGACCAGGACAGTCTAATGCCAAGGTGAATTACTAAAGGCAAGCAGTTTCATGATCAGTTACATCGAAAGGATAGACAACTTGGAATTATAGGTATGTTTTGGTATATTTTAAGTGACCATTCCTTGTAGCTGTGTCAGAACGTAGATGTGTTAGTTTGATCCTCTGCTAACAAGGCATCTTACAGTGCTGGTCACCCCATCTTTTCTTAAATCTATGCTTTGCATTCGTCCACCTTTAGGGAAGGTAGAGTAGGAAATCAGCTTAGAAAAGCATCTGGTTTTCTGTTGATTTCCTTTTTTTTTTCCTTTTTCTTTCATAGATTCTTCTATGACCATGAGAGAGAGAAGTAAAGAATGACCCATGATTTTTAAACACCTTATCTTGAGGATATAGTCATGTTGGAAGGTCTTGTAGCCTGGGTTCTCAATACCTATCTGGGAAAATACGTCAGTAACCTGAACACTGATCAGCTGTCTGTTGCGCTTCTGAAAGGTGAGTACATGTATCTCTTTTTGGTAAAGAATTTCAATTTTTTTAATATTCATTTTGTTGCACTGGGAATGGTAAAACATAATGCCCAGACGGCTTTGTACTAAGTATGTGTAAAAGGAAATACGTTCTCCCCCATGACGCTGATTATTATTACGGGGTAACTTAAGTATGTAGCTGTATTGCTATGGATTTTAGGGAACTATTAAATATTAAAAAGAAAAAGACTATACTGCTGGTGACTGTGCTTTATCCCAGTTAATTTTTTAGCTTTATGAAGCTTTATGGAGGTGGCCATGATGTAATGACAGTGGCGTTGGCTTTGGCTTCAAATCCTGTTGTGTTACTCATTAGCTATGTGAACAAGCGATTGAAATTCCGAGCCTTAGTTTCTTTAGAAAAAGCAGGTAAGGGGCACCTGGGTGGCTCAGACGGTTAAGCATCTGCCTTTGGCTCAGGTCATGATCCCAGGGTCGTGGGATCGAGCCCCACATTGGGCTCCCTGCTCAGTGGGGAGTCTGCTTCTCCCTCTCCCTCTGCCTCTCCCCCTACTCATGCTCTCTCTACTCTCTCTCTCAAATAAATAAATAAAATCTTAGGGATGCCTAGGTGGCTCAGTCATTAAGCGTCTGCCTTCGGCTCAGGTCATGATCCCGGGGTCCTGGGATCGAACCCCGCGTTGGGCTCCCTGCTTGGCGGGAAGCGTGCTTCTCCCTCTCCCACTCCCCCTGCTTGTGTTCCCTCTTCCACTGTGTCTCTGTCAAATAAATAAAAAATAAAATCTTAAAAAAAAAAAAAAGAAGCTTTTAAAAATAAATAAAAAAAATCTTAAATAAATAAAATCTTAAAGGAAAAAAAAAAAGAAAAAGCGGATAATATACCTCTCCAGGGTTGCTGTAAGGCTCAAATGGATCAAATGGAATGACATTTAAAGCTCCTGTCCTGCTGGTGTATAAGAGACACCAAGTTGAAGCTTTAAAATATGTTACTGTGGGGTCTTTGATAGAATAAAGCTTGAGACACTTCAGCCTTTACAGGCCTATCCTTGGTAAATGCCTATACGTGATTTAATGCAGTGCAGGGAACTGGTGTGAGGATTGGAAAACCGCTTTTTTTTTTTTTTCCCTTCTCCTTGTTTTAATGTAAGTCCTCTTTGCTCAGCTCAAAATGGAATGCTTGAACAAATCTAGAGAAAGGAGGTAGTCTGCAAGCAGGTAGCAGCCCAGAAAATGGAAAGGAGATCTCAGGTACGGCTGGAAGCTCACCTTCCTGGGGGTGTGGGTTTTGGCAAGTAGACCAGGACAGGTTAGTGGAGATGGCACTGGTTCAGATTGTGGTGGAGTCTGTGAGAATAGGGTGCCCATGGCTCACTTGTCCCCAGAAATATTGTTTCCAGGTTTTTCTGACCCATCTAAACCAGTAAAAGGATTGTGGCAGCCATAGGCTGTTGGGAGCTCTCCGCTCGCCCCTCCAACTCTCCTCCTTTCATTGGAAACAGAAGTAGGTCTTTTCTTCATCTCTAACTTCTGTCCTGACCTTCCCCTCCTGTCCTTAGAAGGGAGCTGCTAAGTGCAAGGTGAAAGCGACCAGTCTGCCGGGGAAGAGGGTGTGTTCAAAGGACGAAGGTAGTGTCAAGGTTACCTCTTTGGTCACTTACTGAAGTTCTCATACATGCTGTGAAGCTACCCAGGTCGCACAGGGCAGGTGTCAGGGCCGAGAAAGGGAACTGCAGACCATAACCTTGTTAATAAAAGAGCTAGCTCTTTCAAGAGTGATATGGTAAGAGGATGTTTACCAAAGAAATGAATAAATAGGAATTTGTGTTATCCGATATATCATGGACTCTATACTAAACAGATTTCTAATCTGTTTTAGAATGTATCTCATAATGACAACTGTGTGTATCTCTCTGATGCTTCAAAGTGCTTTTCTGTGCTTCCTGTTTAAAAAATACTCTCTTTGCAGAATAGAAAAATAATGTTTCTTTCATAGCCAGTTGGTAGTGTGGTGCCCCATCCTTATGGATTCAAAGCATACCACAATGCTTGGCTAGGAAAGTGTTGGAGCAGTGAACATTGCAGTTATAGTTAAGCAGTGTTTGGAGGCAGAGGGTCCTGTATAGGCATAAGAAAGTTATTTCAGTCCATCTGCAGATATTTAGTGTCTGAGATGCTCTGGGAGATGCCAAGAAGACGGGGATAGTGGCCAAGAGTATGAATTTTATAGCCAGACTGTTTTTTTGTTTGTTTGTTTGGTTTCACAGAAAGAGAGAGAAAGAGAAAGGAGGGGTGGTGGTGGTGGTGGTCGTGGTGCAGACGGAGAGAGGATCTTAAGCAGGCTCAACAGCCAGTGCAGAGCCCAACTTGGGGCTTGATCTCATGACCCTGAGATCATGACCTGAGCCGATATCAAAGAGTCAGAGGCTTAATTGACTGAGCCACCCAGGTGCCCTAGTCAGACTGGTTTTGAATCCCATTTACCATTAACTTGGGCACATTATTCCAGTTCTTTGTGAACTCTCAAATTCTTCCTTTCTGCAAGTTGGAGAGAATATTAACTGTCTCATAAGGTTCTGAGGACTAGAATTAATGTAGGTCAGAGAGCTTAGAACCGTTCTGGGCAGATAGTGGGCCCTCACTCAGTCATCATCCCCCGTTGTCATGATCATCAGCATATGATTGGCTTGGGTTGGACTTCAGGGGTGCACACATACTAAAAGTAATAAAAACGCAAAGTAGTATACAAGTAGTTGAAAGAGAGAGAACTTGTATATGATTTTATTTGTTCAGTCTCTCAGCAAACACCAGTGAGCGCCTGCTTTGGGTACGGCTCTGTGTTAGGGACTGATAACAAAAAAGGGGGGACAGTAGAAGATACCAGGAGCTCAGGCATAGGGTCTGAGCCTGGTCTCACCACCTAACAGCTGTTTGTGACTGTGAGCAAGTTACTTAAGCCTCCTCTTGCCACTTGAGATCAAACAGACCTGGTACGAACTCTAGGACTACCACCTATCAGCTCGGTGACTTTTTTATTTTTTTGGAAGATTATTTATTTATTTATTTGTTTGACAGAGAGAGAGAGAGAGCACAAGCAGGGGGAGCAGCAGAGGGAGCTGCAGGGGAGAGGGAGAAGCAGACTCCCTGCTGAGCAGGGAGCCCGATACGGGGCTCGATCCCAGGACCCCGGGATCATGACCTGAGCCGAAGGCAGACGCTTAACTGACTGAGCCACCCGGGCATCCTACCTCTGTGATTTTTAAGCAGATTGCTTACCTCTACACCTAATTTTCCTCACCTCAGAGTGGAGAAGATAATAGTATTTCCTCATATTATTGAGAGGCTTAGATGAGATGATGGAGATAAAGTGCTCAGCACTAGTACGATCTCACTAAATGATTGCTGTTCCTATTACTCCACGTTGGTAGTCCCTGCCCTCGGACACCTCTTAACTTGTTAGTCATGCCAGGGGATATATATTGTTCCACTAGAGATGCGGGCACGGTGTGGGGGGGAGGGGGGAGGTGCAAAGCAGGGGAGTCATTCACCCTGTTGGGAGAACTCTGGGGAGGCTATGATGGAGGGAGCTGAGCAGGAGTTCGGCAGGCGGCGCGGGGCAGGTCACCATGTTCCAGGTGGAGTGCAGCTTGTGAGTACAGGCAGAGGGCAGAAAACTCGCAGGGCACATTCGGGATGGTTTGGGGCCAGAAGATAGCAGCTGCCAGTGTCACGTCAGGGGGCCTGAACTTCGGGCTGCGGGCCTATCTATATTTGTGGCCCAGCACTTAGGGCCCCCCTCCTTTTTGTTCCTATCAGCTCTGCACCTCAGGCTGGCTTTCTAAGTGATGCAGAGCCGCGGGAAGAGAGGTCAGCAGTCATCAGTGCTGACTGAAAAGCCACCAGCCTCTAGATGTACCCCAATTCTAGGGACTTTGCTTCTTGCTCGGCTAAGCTGAAGCATTTTGGGAGGAGACGTCCAGGAATAAGCCTGCACGTTATCTGCCTGGAAAGAAACGAAGAGCGTTATCATTTATAAAGTCCTCACCTACTCTGGGTCCCTTGAGGGACCTTTCCCAGCAGGGCCAAGTGTGGGTGCATATTTGAGTGGGTGGGGAATCAGCGAGCCTTCCGTCCGGAACCACCGACTGACCGGCCGCTGCTGCTTGTTTCTGATGTGCTGGAGGCTGCCCTTTCTTTTTGTCCTTTCCCCAGCTTCTCCTCCTTCCTAGAGCACCTCTTTCGCTCCCCACACTTCAGCATTAATTTTCCCCGGCGTGGGCTGCCTACTGTTCTTCCACTTCCCCAAGGTGCACAGCAGCCAAGGAAACCTAGTGCTGTCTGCCTTTGTGACGAATTTGGGTATTGAAAAATAGGGCAAATGATTCAAATTGCAAATGATGCTTTTCAAAAGAAGAAACCATATGCTTTCCCCCTTCAAGTCAGTTTCAACTGTTGAGGAACACGTTTCATGTCCCCCCCACCCCCCACCAAGATCATTTACTCCCCAAATGTGGAAGTAGAGTTGTTTCTGGGCTCTCGGGGGTTATTAACGTCTCCTTTTGGTTAGTCTTAAGCTATGGGAGGACCCACATGGGGACACATGTTCCTGCAAACGTCTAAAACATAAGCTGGTTGCATTTGCTCAGCATCTGCCAAGCTGCTAGATTTGAATATTTTAGAAGCCAATTACCCACAAGTCTTGAACAGTCATTTAAAGGAAAAAAATAATTGTTTCTCGCATTAGTTTGTCTTTGGCTGGCTTGCCTCTCTTCTGAGTTCCTGTACCAGTGGTTCCTGGGTGGTTGTCTGTACTCCCTGTTCTCAGAAATTGCCTTAAGTTGTGCAAACAGTTTTGTAGAATTATGGCTGTTTCCTCTGCCCTTTAGGATGGGGACCCTGCCTTCTCTTTTCATATTCCCAGTGGCCAGCACAATGCCTGCTAGAGGTTGGGGAGTGGTATGTCAGTGTGGACGCATGACTTCCACAGCTGGGAGAGTGAGAGCAAGGCAGAGAGCCTTGGCCGTTCAGAGACATCTCGAACCTCTAGGTTTAAGTTCTGTAAAAGCTGGCTCTGAAAAGGACCTTCAGCGGTGGTTTGTTCTTTGCTTTCGGACAGGTGATTAAGCCTGCAAGCCAGGAGAGAACTGGTCTCTCCAGAAGGGAGAGTAGAATTCCTTTTGATGACCAATTTTATTGAACTCTTCATGGGCTCTCAGATGTTGCGTGCAGTAGACCCATTTGTTGGGGGGTGGGTGGGTTGCCGGAGCCTGTTAAAAATTGCAGATTTCTGTGTTTCAATCCCAGCGATGTCTCGCAGGGGGCCCTGGAGCCTGCATTTCTTCCCAGCTGACTCAGATGTTAATGGTCGTCTAGTGAATATTCACCTAAACTAGGGGTCTGCAAACTGGCTAGCGGACCAAATCCAAACTGAGAATGGCTTTTATATTTTTAAAGCCTTGTAAAAAAAAAAAAACAAAAAAAACACCAGAGAGAATATACAACAGATACCGTAAAGCTTGAAATATGTACTGTCTGGCTTATTATAGAAAAAGATTCCTGCCTACACCCTTCACCTGCTGGTGAGCTTCAGCTGTCAGAGTGGGGTGGTCAGGAAACTAGTGTAGACAGAGAACACAGGCTGGTCACAGTGCTGCTCCTGGCTTTTTCTGGCCGGGCTGAGCTGTAAAACTTGCCCTTTAACCTTCCAAGATTTGCACACAGTAGGTGCCTACTGCCTGTGTTGGGTGAACATTTCATGCTATTGTTTTTATTTTTCAGGTGCTGTTGAGTTGGAAAATTTGCCCTTAAAGAAAGATGCCTTGAAAGAACTGGAATTACCGTTTGAAGTCAAAGCTGGTGTGTGGAACTCCGCACGAGAGGGAGACAGTCTTCCACTGCTTCTTCCACTGCTTGGGACAGGAAAACCCAGAGCCCTTGGGTTTGGTTCTGTTTGAGCAGGAAGAGGCAGGATAGGAAATAGGGAGTTCAGATCAGTCCTTGAGCGTGGCCTTTTCTGTCGGGATGACCTTGGGGCAGCAGTGGGGAGGTCAGGTGTTTCCCAGACCCACTGAATCAGAACCAAGGGAGTGTCATTGAACCTGTATGTTTCATAAGCACCACAGGTGATTCTTAACGTTTCCTGAAGTGTGAGAACTTCTGTCCTAGATACGGGGGTGGGGGGTGGTCTTATTTTTGGGGAATTCATAATATTACTGAGAGATAGTTTATTGAATGAAAGGTGGGCTCTGGAACAGTGTGCTTGGGCGTATATTCCATATCTGCTGTCACACCCCAAGGCGGTGTGGCCTTGGGGAAGTTCCCTCACTGCTCTGTGTGTTTCTCAGTCTTTAAGAGGAGGTGATAATCACTGTACCTATATCAGAGGGTTGTGGAGAGGAATACATGAGTTAATGCATTAAAATTACTCGAACAATGCCTAGCACACTCAGTAGAGGTTTGCAGTTATGATAGGAGTTCTGCAGTTACTAGATTTGGTGAGGAAACAAGAATTGTCCTGGAATAAAAATATTCTTTGTTGGGGTGCTCGGCTGGCTCAGTCAGTGGAGCCTGCTACTCTTGATCTCGGGGTTGTGAGTTCGAGCCCCATGTTGGGTGTAAAGATTACTTAAAAATAAAGTCTTAAAATTCCTTGTTAAATGACCGTGTATAAAATTAGTCCCTATTCAGACACCCCATCATCATTCAATAATATCTGTTGATGTCAGTCTTTCCATTATTTTTGGGTACTTATATTACAGTACAATGCAAGTACAATGCAAGTCAGTTGCTAGGTGGAGTAGGATAGAAATCTTGCAAAAGATTTAGGCTTTCTTGAAGTCAGTTCAAGTGATGGGTGAACTGCCAGGATCACAGGCAAAGACACTGACAAATTAGAATCTGAAAGAAGCTCAGAAATGATGATACTGAGGGTACTTCCACAGATTAGTATTTGAATATCAAAGGATTAGGAGAGGCTCTTGGGGAACACTGATGAAGTTTCTTAATATTTTTACAAAAATGACTCTATTTGTACTTGTTCCACAAAAATTAAATGAAATGTAACAGAGGTTGGGGCGCCTGCGTGGCTCAGTCGGTTAAGCGACCGCCTTCGGCTCAGGTCATGATCCTGCAGTCCCGGGATCGAGTCCCGCGTCGGGCTCCCTGCTCGGCGGGGAGTCTGCTTCTCCCTCTGACCCTCCCCCTCTCATGTTCTTTGTCTCCCATGCTCTCTGAGATAAATAAATAAAATCTTTAAAAAAATAAAGAAAGAAAGAAAGAAAGAAATGTAACAGAGGTTATATTTTGCTGTCACCTAATTTATCAAACATGCCTCTTCCCCCAGTAATTTAGGTTAGAATTGCAACTGCACACCTATTATTATTAAACTCTTTGGGGTGAAAATTTGTATTCGGTTTCAGTTATAATATAAACTATTAAATAGAAAATCTTACTTTAATTTTTCTAGATAAAATTCAAATTAAAATGTTTTTTGATTATTTGTTGCCACATTTCTTAATTTATTACTGGATTACACAGTCGATCACTTGGTGTTAATATTCTCTTATCTTCAACAGACCAATTCCATTTGAATTCTAGATCTTAGAGGGTAGCAATTGATAACATGTTTTTCTTTCAGAGGGAACATATTAGTTGGGCCATGTGGATCTTCGAGAGATCCTTTAGGACAGTTCAGATATTCTTATGCATTATTCTTTAGTGGTGACTTGCCTCTTATTAATTGAATTTAAAGAAGACCTGTGTCCTGGGAGCCTCGGCTAGAAATGGTAGGACTTGGGAAATCAGTATCATGGTTCTAGCAGGTTTCTCGTCAGTCCGGGTTCTCATGAAGAATCAGGATTCTTCCTTGATAGAGTGCCACAGTAGTTCTGTGACCCATGTTTCAGTTGGTATGTTCAAGACTGGACATGCTGTAAGTAAGTCCAGTAACTCCCAAGAAGTGCTCCTCAACCAGCCCATGAATAACGAGCAAGAAATGAGTTTCGTGCTCATGGGCTTGTGCAGGGGCCGTGGGGAGAAAGACACCCCAAGGAAGTTTAAGATGTAGTTCAGTTGGGGAAGAGGCACCTCGCGGAGGAGGGCTTGTTGCATTTGATAGGGCCAAGTCACACTGGGCTTTTTCTTTTTTAAAGATTTTATTTGAGAGAGAGAGAGAAATAGCGACAGAGAGCACAAGCAGGGAAGGAGAGGGAAGCAGGCTCCCCGCCAAGCGGGGGGCCTGACACGGGGCTCGATCCCAGGACCCCGGCATCATGACCTGAGTCGAAGGCAGATGCTTAACCTAACACTGAGCCACCAGGCGCCTCCACCCTGGGCTTTTGCATCTTTTACTTTATTGTGCCTCGTTCTTAGAGATCTCAGCCTACTAACTTTCTGTTTCCCATGTACGAGAACCTGCTGCCTGTTTTCTTAGATTAAAAACTAAATGGTAAAAGTTCTTATGCTTCTTATACAAAACTAAAAGAATACAGAAAAATAGAAGTAAAAATGTGTATCAGCACTTGACAAGACTTTGCTTTTTCCAGGCCTGATTGGGAAGGTAACTCTTCAGATTCCCTTTTATCGCCCCCACGTGGACCCTTGGGTGATCTCCATCTCCAGCCTTCACTTAATCGGATCCCCTGAAAAGCTAGAGGATTTCAATGATGAGAAGGAGAAGCTCTTGGAGAGGGAGCGCAAGAAGGCTCTGCTTCAAGCCCTGGAGGACAGATGGAAGGCAAGGCACACCCCCTCGGCCACCAGACCAGCTGCGGTGAGACAGATGAAATGAGCAGAGCACTGGATTCGGCTAACTCCGGCTCTTTCCTTTGTAGAATGAACGTCAGCAGAAGGGGGAATCCTACTGGTATTCAGTTACTGCCTCCGTAGTTACGAGAATTGTGGAGAATATTGAAGTAAGTCCTCCTGACTTTTATAAAGTATGAACACGATAGGGACTTCTCAGGCTTAACTGTGTTGCGCTTCTTAGTACCTTGTTTTTCATGGGTTCAACTGGAATGGGGTGTACAGAGCCTTGGCCGACTGCTCAGGTGTGCCCTCTTCTAGGCAGTACCAAAGGAAAACCTGAAAAGCAAGTCTCCAGCTCTGGGCAGACACAGGTTTTTCTTGCGTCAGCTTGTGTGAGTAGGAGTTTTCCTTTCATATTTCACTTTGTTTTTGAACGTTGGACTCTTACTTACTAAAAGGATGTATCTCCTAAGAAGCTGGGTCACCTAAACCTTCATGACTGATCATTTCAGGGCATTTCACTTCACCTCTCTGTCTCGGTTTCTTCCTCTGTAACGCGAGAGAGGTTGAATACGTGGTTTCCGGTTGATTACATAGTGAATTGTGAGCAGCCCACGGAGGTGTTTAATCTCTCACTGATGGATCTGGTGGCGGTTTGAGGAGTTACAGTGACAGGGCTGTTGGCCACGTTTTCTGCTTTAATTACAGTTTTGTTTCATCCTCAAAAACTAGATCAGGGTCCACACTCATTTTTATGAGTGCCGTAAGAGTGAGCCTGTACGTAGTACCTCCGGGGTTTTCTTGCAGTGTCAAGATGACACAGGCTAAATGGTTTCAAGGTATACTACTGCCCCCCAAAATGCAGTCGGAGGTTGTTGGTTTCATAACTGTCGTTACGTTGACAAAGAGATTGGTGCATTTGAGGTGAGTGCTTTGAATTCTGTTTCAGGCAATTGTATTTTTTTTTTTTTTTTTAGCTGTCATTGATTTTAAATAATTCATCATCACTATTTTTACTAATAGCTTTATTGAGATTTAGTTCACATCCCATAAAGTTTACAGTTTAAATGTGTACACTCTAGTGTTTTTTTAGTGTGTTTGCAAACTGCCTAGGTTACCACTGCCTAATTCCAGACCACTTTCATTACCCCCAAAAGAAACTCCATACCCACTTAGTAGCCACTCCCATTTCTCCTCTCCCTCTAGCCCCATGCAACCACTAATCTTCCTTTATGGAAACTGCCTATTTTGGACATTTCAAATCCATGTGATCGTACACCGTGAGGCCCCTTGTGTCTGGCTTCTTGCACTTAGCATAATGCTTTCAAGCTTCATCCATGTTGTGGCGTGTACCAGTACTTGATTCCTTTTTATGGCTGAATAATGTATTCAGTCAAAGATACGGATTGTCAAAGATAAAGTTGAATGTTAGTGAAAGCGGTGAAAACAGATTTTATTCAGTAACTGCTGACAGAAGCGGAAAGAACAGAGTTCTGTTCCAAATTACACAGAAGTGACAGGGCCTTTCCAAGGGAGAGTGAGGCAGGGGATCCCGTGGGGGAGGGCTCAGGTGAAAAATGACAAAGGGTCAGTGTCCATGTGATAAGGCCAGCTATATCTGCTAGCTGGGCTGCTTTGCTCTCGCAGAGACAGACTGAGAGACAAGGCCTTGTCCTTCCTGATGATTACATTTCAAAGGAATGGCTTTCAAGTCCTTGATTATAGGAGATACATACACATCTCATAGGGACAGAGAAAGGATTCACAATTGGAAGCCCTTTTTGGTAAATGCTCTAAGAAAGGGAGGTCAGGGACCTATTGTCAGGCTTTGGCTGGAAAAAACAGCCCTGAGCTTTTCCAGACAGGAACTCAGAATGAGGCTGGAATGTCCCAGGCATGCAGGCTTAAGCTTCTAGAAGCTGTGTTAAATGTGGTCACATCTCTCAGTGCAGGAGGTTGAATGGAGTATTCATACCGAGAGGTTTTGTGGTTTTTGGGATATACTACATTTTGTTTATCTGCTTATCAGTTGATGGACATTTGGGTTGTTTCCACTTTTTGCCTGTTATGAATAATGCTGGTGTAAACATTCATGTATATGGTTTTGTGTGAATATATGTTTTCAGTTCTCGTGAGTATATACTTGGGAGTGGAATTGTTGGAGTCATATGGTAACTATGTGTTTAATTTTTTGAGGAACTGGCAAACTGTTTTTCAAAGAGGCTGCACGGTTTTACATTTTCACCAGTGATGTAGGAGCATTTCCATTTCTCCACATATTCATCGACACTTGTTATTATTGTCTATCTTGTGATAATAACCACACTAGTGAGTAAGAGGTGCTACCTTGCTGTGGTTTTAATTTGCATTTTCTTAATGGCGAATGTTGAACGTCTTTCCATATGCTTATGGTCACTTGCATGTCTTTTTTGGAGAAATGTCTATCCAGATCCCTTTTCCATTTAAAAAATTGATTTTTTTTTTTTTTATTGTTGAGTTGAAAGAACTCCTTATATATTTTGTTGTTTTTAAAGATTTTATTTATTTATTTATTTATTTGAGAGAGCACAAGCAGCGGGGAGGGACAGAGGGAGAGGGAGAAGCAGGCTCCCAACGGAGCAGGAAGCCCGATGTGGGGCTCAGTCCCACGACCCTGGGATCATGACCTAAGCCGAAGGCAGATGCTTAACCAACTGAGCCACGCAGGTGCCGCAAGAGCTCCTTACATATTTTGGATTCTAGTGTCTTATCAGATGCGTGATTTGCAAATATTTCCTCCCATTCTTTGGGTTGTCTTTTCACTTTCTGTTACAATTTTTAATTCACTGAAGCAGAGTGCCTTTTCTGTAGCCCACCTCCAGGGGCCAGGGGAAATAAATAAGTACAGAGTGTATGTGTCCTGCTGGTGTTCCTGTGTCTAGGTGTGGGGACACAGAGGCAAGATTAAGATATCGTAAGAGAGGGCAGGCCAGTTATCTAGATCCAGCGGTATTTCTTTTAGTGTTTTTTAAAGGGGTCTTGTGAAATGGTTTAATGAAAGTATTATAGCTCTTTTCTGGAGGTAGCACCAATCACAAATAAGTGTCATTCATGTCATTTGTGATTATAGCTCTCAGGATTGTGGTTATCATCCTTGTAGCATTGGACATGTGTGTGCTGTAAGCATTTGTATAAGCTGCCTGCTGTGACTTATTTAAATGCTCAAGGGCAGTTTGACGTCTGCCTGTCGTATTCTACCTATGCACATGTCTAAATGCCTTTTCTTTTGTTCTCTCCTTTGCAGTTAAAAATTCAAGATGTCCATTTGCGCTTTGAAGATGGTATTACCAACCCGTCCCATCCTTTTGCATTTGGTATCTGTATTAAGAATGTGTCCGTGCAGAATGCTGTGAATGAGCCTGTGAGTATGAACTGTGCCTGTAACCTAGGAAGAAAGCACTGGTTCTCGGGAATATGAGGCTCTGCCTTTGGTCATTTCATGTTCCGTACAGGAGGCCGCATTCTTTTTCACCATGTTCTTTGGTGGGAATGCATGTTTCTTGTTTGTGTCAACAGATTAATTTGCCAAAGTCGGGGATTGGCCAATTTTCTCTGACCTTTTTTTATTTCACTCATACGTTAAATGTTGATGTTATCCCTTTCATTTTATGCATGAAGAAACTGAGTCATAGAACGGGTTTCAGCTTTGCTTTTCTTCTCATGCTATGTGTACTCCTGGGGGAAGCTCGTTCTGTATCATAGGATCAGCCATGCCCTGGGAATGTTTGTTGATGCCTCTATGTCTTGAACCTCTCTTCTGACCTTCTTGTTCGTGGTCTTTAACTGCCTATGGGACACCTCTGGTGGTTTAGGCTTGTCATAAGCAAAATTATCCCATTATGTTCCACCGGCCCTGAAACCAACTTTTCCCGTTTATTCTCTAACACGTTACTGAATGTTAAAACAAACAAAACTGACATCTTTTGAGCCCTTTTATATGCCAGGCACTGTTCTTAGCACTTTATCTGACTTACCTCATTGAATTCTCAGTACTTTTCACCACCGCCGTTAGCCTCATGTTACATGCCGCTAAGCTCACTAAGGTGCACAGTGATGGAGTGCCAGAGCCAGGTCTGAACCCACATGGACCAGCTGCAGAGTGGGGGTTGGCAAACTGTGGACCGTAGAGCAAAGCCCCCCCCACTCCCTGTTTTTGTCTGTAAAGAATGACTGGATCACGGCCGCACCCATCGTTTACATATCATTCAAGGCTGCTTAGGTGCTCTAGTGGGTGGAGTTGAGTCGTTACAACAGAAACTGTACGGTCCACGAAGGCTGTGAGTACATAGGAGTACTCCCTGGCCCTTGGCAGAAAGTTTGCCCCCCTTGCGCCAGAGCATGTGTTCTTAGATAGTATGCTGAGCTCCCCAAGCCTGTGCTCAACCTTTTGCTTCTTATTCTTCAACCTCTATCCATCTGCTCACAGCATCCTGCCGGTTTTCCTTGCAAAATGTCTCAAATGTGTCTCTTCCTGTCATCCTCACTGTGACTGCCTTGCTTCAGGATCCTGTAAGTTTTGGCCTGGGCTTATAAAATATCCTGTTTCATGACTTCCTTGCTTCCATCCCAGGCCCTTGATTCTTTGTAACCCAGTGCTTCCTAGTCTCTTCCATATCATGGCACACATAGGAAAAAGGAATCATTTGGCCAGGATGCTGGGGCAAATGCATGTGGCTGCTGGGGGCTGGAGGTGGGGAGCCAGATATTTCTAAATGTAACTTGAACCTATAAACTTGTCTATATCCTGATACACTCACGACTCTTTTTCTCTAGCACACCAAGGAGGGAAGCTCCACTTTGCAGTGTTGCCAGAGTCCTGTTTCTCAGACACGTCCCTGACCCTGGTGGCATGCCTGCAGCACACCCCGCAGCGGCTCCAGGGCTCTTGAAGTGTGAAGTCACACTCCCTAGTGCGGCATAAACTTCCTTTCCTAGGGCTGCCTTAACAACAAATCACCACAAATGAGATGGCTTAAGACAACAGAAATTTATTCTCTTTAGTTCTGGAGGCCTGAAGTCCAGAATCAAGGTGTTTGCAGGGCCGGTTTCGTCTGGAGGCTGTGAGGGAGAATCCGTGCCTCCTTGCTTCTGGTGTTTGCCTTCGCGTTCCTTGGCTCGTGGATGCATCCCTTCCATCTCTGCCTCCGTCTTCCCATGGTCTTCTCCCCTGTGTGTCTGCCTTCTTTTCTTAGAAGGACCCCAGTCATTAGATTAGGGCCCACCCTCATCCAGTATGACCTCGTTTTAATTTGATTACATCTGTAAAGACCCTATTTCCAGTAACGTCCCCTTCACAGGTTCTAGGAGGACATGAATTTCTGGGGGGAGGGAAACTACTTAACCCAGGATACCTAGTAGCATTCCAAACTGCTTTTGTCAGCACTTAACTCCCCACTCCAAATGTGTGTACCAATCCTGCCCTCACACCATGAGTACAGTGCTCCCATTACACAGGTGTAGTCACCGTCCTCTGGAGACACCAGGCCTTCTGTATGGTGGGGCCAACACTTCGACGTGTGTCCCCATCCTTCCCTCCTACCCTGCCCTGTGCTGGAACCGTATACATCTTTTGATGCTCATCCATGCAGTGACATTTTCTCTTTTGTTTGCTCATAGCATCATAGGTATTCTTCTTCTGCTTCCCTCTGCTTAGTTGAAATTGTTGCATGTTTGTATCCCCAGTTAGCTGGATTTTGAACACTGTAAGAGCAAAACTGTGTTTTAATTCACTTTTGTATCCCCAGCATCTTGCAAAGTGCTGATGCGTGCCTCCTCAGAAATGGTTTGTTGAATGAATGAATAAGTTTGTGAATACAGAGAGTCATGTTTTTTTCTTCACTGTTTTACCTCAGGTACAGAAATTAATGCGGAAAAAGCAACTAGATGTGGCAGAGTTTAGCGTCTATTGGGATGTCGATTGCACTTTGTTGGGGGATTTGCCCCAGGTGGAGTTACAGGTATGATTCTGGCAGAAGGCTTTATGGTAACACAGTACAGAAGTAAAGAGTGTGGGGCTACTGCCACGTAGGTTTCTGTTCTCTGTGGCTCTGGTCACCATTCCCATGCCCGTCTTCCTCCAAGGGCATCCATTCTCAAGTGGGTTTGCTTGAGGTACTTGATATGCATGTAGTTCTGAACAATAAATAGTGTTTTGTGTATGTTTCATGTTTGTATTGCATTCTAGGTTTCTTTGTTTTCTTTTTTTCACTTAAAACTGTGTTTTTAAGATTGATTAATGTTGCTGTTTATATTCCTGGTTCATTGCTTTTGACTCCTGCATAGTGTTCCGTGGTATACACCTAACATACTACAGTTATGTATTCTTTAAGCCATCTCGCAAACTTGATGTCCAGATTTTAAATGAATAAAGCACCAGCTCTGACTCTTAAAGAAGAGCTCTCTTATTCTATGTACAGTGAAACTTTACCTTTGGTGATATTCCTTTAGGAAATACTTAGAAAGGCATTAAAATCATGGGGCATAAAGTCTTACTGTTTGTGAAGGATAAAAAATTCTGAGTTTAATCTCTTGGTAAAGAAATTGTAGGTGGTTTAAGTAGAATGCAGAAAAAGGACTTTTCCCCCTCACCTAAGATTTTCTTTGGGGGCGCCTGGGTGGCTCAGTCGTTAAGCGTCTGCCTTCGGCTCAGGTCATGATCTCAGGGTCCTGGGATCGAGCCCCGCATCGGGCTCCCTGCTCCGCGGGGAGCCTGCTTCTCTCTCTCCCACTCCCCCTGCTTGTGTTCCCTCTCTCACTGTGTCTCTCTTTGTCAAATAAATAAATAAAAATCTTAAAAAAAAAAAAAAGATTTTCTTTGGCTTGCATGCTGTTGTACAGAACGGTTTTGTTTTGCCAATTCAATTAAGTAAATACTGTACATCATACAGAAGAACTGTATGCAGTTATAAAAAATAAGAACAAAGATCTTTATGATGAATATGGAATAGTCTCTAAGATTTAGTATTAAGTTTAAAGAACTGAGGTAAGAGCGTATGTACCACTTATGTGAGACTGGTTAAAAAACCAGAAAACCATGGATCTGTCTGAACATATGCAGAAAGCCTCTGGCACTCTCCAGAAGAAACTGGTATTACTGGTTGCGTCTGGGGAGAATAATTGGGTGGCTGGATGATGGGAGTCGGAAGGAGATATTTCACCTGTTTTTGCCTTTCAGTTTTTTTTTTTTTTTTTTTTGCCTTTCAGTTTTGAACCATGTGAATGTTTTACCTAATAAGAAATATAGATAAAATTTTTAAAAATGTTAGAAGTTTTGTCCTGTTTGGGATTCTGAGGTAATAGGCGGTAAAATTCGGTAACATACGAGCATGTAACTTGATCCTGAAAACATTTGCCATAATGACAGACGTTCTTGTGACACTCAGGAGGCCATGGACAAGAGCATGGAGAGCCGCGATCATCACTACATCCTGGAGCCCGTGTGTGCATCTGCTCTTTTGAAGAGAAACTGCTCCAAAGAGCCTCTGAGGTCTCGGCACACTCCCCGGATCGAGTGCGATATTCATCTGGAGACCATCCCCTTGAAACTCTCTCAGGTACTCTCTTTCCACCCAGTGGCTTATACTCTCTCTGTGGGACCAGTAACTGGGCGAAGGAAGCGCAGTGATAGAAGGGTCTCGATACTCTTCACAGCACCCCAGGGGGAAAGAAAGTGCCTGTGAGACCAACAGCAACTGGGTTGCTGTCCGGTTAGTTTTGATTTGGTTTTGAAGCGCTGAGCAGAGGCCAGGACATACAGTAAATATGAATACTTCACCGTCTGTGGTCGGAGAGAAGTGCCACGCGATGCTGAAACGTGGTCTCCAGTGCACACTGGATTTCCGTTCAGTGGCTTGACCATTACGAACTGTCCTCGGTAGAGATGGGTGTTAACTGAGTAAAAGAAACATGTCAGCATTAACCTGGTTTTTCTCTCTTAACCTCTGCTGAAAAGCTGCAGTACCGGCAAATCATGGAATTCCTCAAGGAGCTGGAACGAAAGGAGAGGCAGGTGAAGTTCCGAAGATGGAAGCCCAAAGTGGCCGTGTCTGAGAAGTAAGGGCTTGCAAGCGACCTGTGCCTCTGCGATGCATTATAGAGCGTGACTGTCCTTGGCTGTGGATCAGAAATGGGCCTCACTGTCCCTGGCACGTGGCTGGAGCTAAAATACAGTTGATTTTTCTGGCCTTTAAAATGTCATCTCTGTGGTTGACCTGCATTGACGTTCTTACTGTATATTTCGTTGGTGTGGGTTTACTCTCAGCTGGAGTGCAGTGGAGTTAAGGTCCTCTCGGTCTCACTTAGCAAGTAGACCAGTGTTGCTCCGGTGGGATCTGACTGTGTAGGAAGTACTTCGTGGTGCTCTCCGAACCTACTTTCCTATGTCTGTGCTCCCGTGCTGTTTGGGCAGCACTTCCGTAGTACACCTTATAACTTCTGTAGCAAAAACGAATCTTTTCCTGTTGCAGTAATAGACTTGACCGATCCAATATATTAAAAAATTTAAAGATCCTGTGTATTTCCATGACTTTTCTGAAGTATGCCATTTAAAATCTTTAGTATCCAAATCCTTGCCAGTTATCTTAAGATAGTTTTTACCTTGGAGTCACCAGTTGATTATCTGTCAGTGGACAGGACTGATATTATGGGTAATTCACACCAATCGAGTAATATATTATTAATGATGCCTAAGTTGAGAATCTATTATTTGAAGTTTTTTGTGTAAGAAGTAATTAACATTGTTATGAAACATCTCAGCTGCCGAGAATGGTGGTATTTTGCTCTGAATGCTAACCTGAATGAAATCAGAGAGGAGAGGAAGCGTTGTACCTGGGACTTCTTGTTACACCGGGCCCGCGATGCTGTGTCTTACACCGACAAATACTTCAGCAAGCTGAAAGGAGGCTTGCTGCATGCAGACGACAGGGTGAGGGGACTGTTATCTTCATTGTTTCTTGGCTTCCAGTGGGTACGTGGGGAGGCAGATCGGTTCCCACCCTGTACTTGTAGGGGTTTGTGAAGGTGTCCAGTTTCTCTGGAGCTCTAAGACCTGTTTTGTTTGTTTTGTTTTAACCCAAACAGGAAGAGATGCGTCGGATTGAAGAGGAACAGAGCTTTGAGGAATTGAAGATTTTACGTGAACTGGTTCATGAACGATTTCACAAACAAGAAGAACTGGCGGAGGTAAGAAATCCTCCATGAGAAGATGCGCTCAGACCCGCCACGCTCAGAGTGGCTCAGTTTTGATGTGCTGTGCTTCTCGGGGGAACAGAGAAGAATCAGTGGCACATCACAGCTTGTTTCTGTTTCTGGAGACTCATATTTGTTCGTTTCTGGTTGACACAGAGCCTACGAGAGCCTCAGTTGGATTCTCCAGGAGACTCTCCTGGGGACCCAGAGACCAGTGGAGGCAGTGGGATGCTCCAGTACCTTCAGTCCTGGTTTCCTGGCTGGGGTGGCTGGTATGGGCAGCAGATCCCTGAGGGGAGACCGGTCGAGGGGCTGTCAGCAGAGCAGCACGAACGGTGGACTCCCGAGGAGATCCTAGGTAAGGTGGGCAAGGGCCTTCACTTTCCTGCCCTTGGCTGCCGTGAGGGGAGACACTTGGCTCATAAAAACTCGTCTGTTATTTGTGCAACGGCCCGTGGTATTTTTCAAATAAAAGAAGTAGACATTTGTAAAACAGTTTGTCTTGCGTTCATAGATTCAGATGGAGGAAATTTTTGAGAGATACTTCATTTGCAACTTCATTGCTGAATTTGAATACTGAGCACAGTTTCAGAGCTGAGAGGCAGCGATCGTAAGAGAACTGAGCAAGTCAGAAGGTTTAAACTCTGAAGCTTGAAGATCAATCCAAAGCCACTCTTTACACCCACGCTGTTCAGCATGGTAGCCATAGTCACAGATGGCTATCTATTTATATTTTTTAAAAATATTTAATTGAAGCAAACATACATAACATGCACACACCATACTTACATAAATCAGTGACTCCCAGAGTCACATACTTCCTGTACAGCCTGCACACTGGTAGAGAAATAGAACAAATCAGCACCCCAGAGGGCTTTGTGTGTTTTTTGCGGTCACTGTCCTGCACATTATAATCTTTTTCCTGACTTGTAACACTATAGATTTGTTTACCCATTTTCATTTTTTATTTATTTATTTATTATTATTATTATTTTTAAAGACTTTATTTATTTGACAGAGAGAGCATAAGCAGAGGGAGAGAGAGGGAGAAGCAGGCTCCCTGCCGAGCAAGGAGCCCGATGTGGGACTCGATCCCAGGACCCTGGGATCATGACCCAGGCCGAAGGCAGCTGCTTAATGGACTGAGCCACCCAGGTGTCCCTGTTTACCCATTTTTAAACAGATGGCTATTTAAATTCGGATTAATTAAAATTAAAAGAAAAACATTCTTTTTTTCCCCTCAGTTACACTAGGCACGTTAGCCATGGAGCTCAAAGGCGCCTGTGGTTGGTGGCTTCTGAGCCCGCGGTGCAGACGTAGAGCATTTCACAGTGTTGGGCAGCGCTGTTTATGCTGTACTCTGTCCTGAATCTTCACGTCCTCCCTCGTTGGAGAATGAGCTGATGAGATCTTTAAAGATCTTTAAAATTTATTTATTCATGAGAGAGAGAGGCAGAGGTAGAGGGATGTGGGACTCGATCCCAGGACCCCGGGATCATGACCCGAGCCAAAGGCAGATGCTCAACCAACTGAGTTGCCCAGGTGCCCCCAGTAAGATCTCTTATAAAACAGTGGGATCGTTTTACATTAGGAATGAAGCAGTTGCCCATGACTTTGGAGTTCTTCCTGGGGAAAACTGTTAAATAATGTCATCATCACTGTGATCTGTGTGCCTGGTGGTGCTTTTTGAATTTTCCCGGCGTTCCCCTAACATCTTTCCTTCCTCACGCTCAGGCACCGAGGAGTTTTTCGACCCCACGGCCGATGCGTCCTGTCTGAGCACGTACACGAAGCGGGACCTGGTGTTTGCCCGACTGAACGTGCAGCTGCAGCGGGGCACTGTGACACTGCTGCACCAGGAGCCGGGTGGCCTGTGGACGGAGGAGTGCGCCTTCATGCAGCTCGAGTTCTCAGGTGCTGCCCCGCAGAGCCCCCAGCTGTTGCCACTCTCCCCTGGCGCCCGTGTCCACTCGAGTCTCCTTGTTTGTGGTCCTTACGTTCTAGCAAGTTGCTTTGAGCGCAGGGTGGTTGAATGCTGAGTCGCTGCTGGGGCGGGGAGATACAGGGTTAGGTGCCTGTGAGCCTCTGATCATAACATTCACCAGCAGATCGTTACAGAACCCTGTGTCACGCGTGTCTGTGTGTAAAGACAGCTTACTTCGTATATATCGTGGATTCATTAATACTGAACTCGGCCGCGGCACCGTAACTCGTGCGTGAGTGAAGCTTATCTGCTGGAAGGCCCGGCACTGCAGTGTGGAGGCCGTTTTAAACCATGAAATCACCAACGAAAAGCACAAAAACGCCAACAACTTGGCACTCGGTAGACCACGAGAGGGGCATGTGTGTGCAGTATGAGCCACGCTAAACCAAGAGGGCAGAGCAGTGTTATCTGGTTCACCCTTAGCTGCGAGCATGCACATTAGGTGATGTGTTTCTGCTCTGCACATGTCCTCAGAAGCACCGTGAGGATGGATTTCGGGGTTGTAAATAAGTTTTAGTGAGTAGGAGAATTCACAAACGTGGAACCCACGAATAATGAGGATTGACCATGTCTGACGTGTGTTTGTGACTTGGAATTAAAGGTGGATAAATAGCTATGCACATGTTGGTGTTTTTACATCTCACATATACTTTTATTTAGGTGTATAAAATAGGCATTTATCTCAGTAATCTAAAGGTAAACAACCGAAAAAAAAAAGAGCCAGTTTGTTTGTCTTTATAATCGTGAGAGCTGAGATACCATAAACTTAGTGTGAGTCAGCAGATTGCTTGAACTCAATGGTAACATGCTCTGTTTAGAATTCATTCTGCGAGGAAACTTCTAATATTCTGTATGTTGTTATATAGAGAGATTTATACAGACACAACAATATGTAGATAGGATTTTTGGTTCTACTTTCAACGAGAAAGACTTCATGATATGTAATCGTCCTCTGTAAAACATTATATTTCATACTTTTTAAGATACTTCAGGTTATCATGGCATACTATCAACTCTTACATTGATGTTTTTGTAGATGTGAAGCTACTAGCAGAATCTCTTCCTCGAAGAAATTCCTCCTTGCTCTCAGTCCGGTTGGGTGGACTGTTTCTTCGAGACCTGGCCACAGAAGGCACCATGTTTCCCCTTCTGGTGTTCCCAAATTCAGTACGTACAGCAGTGGGATGGATGCTCCGTCCCGGGTGGGGTGAACTGTGATCTGTCTTAGGCAAGCAATAGGTAATGTTAACGTTCATTCTGACATTTGGTCATCTTGAGACAAATGGGCTGATTAAAAACAAACTGGAATTCAGTAAGGTTTTTTTAATTTGTCAGAGAGCGAATGTTGGAGGGATTTATGGCAGTGCCTTCTTCCTCTCCTTTGTCGTAGCTGCCGTGGGGTGGTTTGCTCTGTTTTGGAAGAAAATGCCATAAGCACCACTATTTTCTGCATTTCAAGGTCAATGTTCACATCTCTTCTGTCTGGAATTCATTTTCATGCATTCTGACCCTAAGTCACTGGTAGAAAGTCTCATCTTTTCCGGAGTTCCAAGAGAACCACTTCAAGTTATCTATATATATGTAATCTTTTTTATATTCAACATACTTTACTAATTAGATCTTTGATCTTATTAAGTTGGCAGAGATATGATCAGAATAGTTGAGTATTTAGCCACTTGCTCCGTCTGTGATTTTTTTAGAGTGTGGATTGCGGAGAGGGTGGGAGTGCAGCGTGAGAGTCTAAAGGGCCATACATACTTCCTACTCATTTAGGAATCATTCATTAAACGCGCTGACTGCAGAGTAGCATACAGTCCATTTTAGCTTAGAAAAGGGCACAAATGAGAGAGGTCAGTCTGCAAGTCCTCTAATCCGATGTCAGATGAGTTTTGATTTGGTTGTGCTAAGCGAGAGTGATGCCAAAGGGCAGAACTTGAGGAAGTGTGTGCACGGCGAACTGTCCTCTCTCACCTGACATTTATGCATTTTTGTATGTTTTAATAGCAAAAAGAAGTTGGCAGAGTGTCACAGTCTTTTGGTCTCCAAACAACATCTGCAGACAGAAGTGATCATAACCCTGGTAATTTGTCATATGTTCTTAAAACTAATCTTTAGAAATAAGATGATTACAGATCAGTAGTCTTAGAGGGAGTGTGTCCTGTTTTGGCCCAGCCGTTTGTTGTGTGGATCTGTGTTTGTCTTGGAGACCGTGTTCTCTGTTAACCTGTGTGTGACCTGTGTCAGCCTGTAGGGCTTGCGGGGCCTGGGTTTCCATAATGGGAGTGAATACACCAACTCAGTCTTGAAGATGCCTGTTGAAAATTAGAGGCAATCCTCATTAGGGTCTCTGTTTTATAAAATTTTCATAAATGAGAACTAATTGGAAAATAATTTAGAAAATGTCTTTTTTCCAGAATTCCTTACAGGTTATCAAGAATAAGGCGATTGTTTTTGCTGTGGTCCATTTTCTTTCTCTGGTTCTTCCCTTTAGCTGCGGACCCAGATGACCCGGTTTTTGAGATGCTGTATGAGAGAAATCCAGTGCACAGCCATTTTGAGAGGCGGCTGAATGTCAGCACGAGGCCCTTGAACATCATATATAATCCCCAGGCTATTAAAAAAGTAGCAGACTTTTTCTACAAGGGAAAGGTTCATACCTCAGGTTAACTTTTTTGTTTGTTTGATCTTATGTTACTTTCTATAGACATCTTTCTTGTCCTTTTTAGTGCTTTGGACAAGGGTTATTATACATTGAAGTGACCTGCTAGTGGCTGGAGTCATAAAGGCTTGGAGGGCACATGGATAGGTTTGTCCTTAGTTAGGGAAACAAAGTAGATGTCCTTGGAAAATTACTTTTCCAAAAAGGATCAATATCCCTAAATATTTTCTTTGTCTTTGCTTCCTTTTAGCATACTTTAAAAAATTCTTTCCATTCTATTAGGATGGTGGTTTCCTTGGCTACCCAGGATATTTTAGGCCAGTGAGTTTAGGAGGAACATTCAAGAACTTCCCTCTAAAACAAAACAAAACAAAACAAAACTTCCCTCTAAATGGCAGGGTCAGTGGTCTGTTTCACTTGTTTGGTGCAGCGTGAAATACTGTAGAACTCATCCTTGCGCTGCTCTATGTCATCATTGCTTTATTCATGCCTCCCTTTGGGTCCAGGAGAGATTTGAGATAGGAGGAGCAGAAAAAGCAATTTCATTGACCAGGGAAGTTGATAAAACAATAGTTCTTTCCTACATGTATCCCCTCTCTCCCTCCTTATAACAATGGAGCTATTTTATTTTTATTTTTTATTTTATTTTATTTATTTTTATTTTTAATTTTTTTTAAGATTTTATTTATTTATTTGACAGAGAGAGACACAGCGAGAGAGGGAACACAAGCAGGGGGAGTGGGAGAGGGAGAAGCAGGCCTCCCCGCAGAGCAGGGAGCCCGATGTGGGGCTCGATCCCAGGACCCTGGGATCATGACCTGAGCCAAAGGCAGACGCTTAACGACTGAGCCACCAGGTGCCCAACAATGGAGCTATTTAGTTTTTGGTCCAGTTTTTGAGTCTTCATGTCAACAACAGCCATAAATGCTGTGGCTTTATTGCTCTGTCCCTGATAGAATCTAGAAGGCATTTCCTTCCAAATTCCACTTTCTCTCTTAATGTAGTGGTATGCTTTCAAGATTTACAATAGTCTGGGGTCATTCGGAAAATGGTTCAAGAAAATTCTAGTGACTTAGGTGCCTTTCCCCCCATGGCGGGGTCCCCATCGTTGCCTCCGGTTACCGTACGCAGTGCCGGCGCAGGTGGGAGTAGGAACTGTTGTTGTGCAGATGGTTTTTTAGCTTCGGTGGAAATGTGTGGTGAGAATAGATGTAGCAGTGGTCTTTTCCACCCAGCCGTTTGAAAATACTCACTCCTCCCGTGCGTCTCTAATCTTGCAGGTTTTGGTTATCAGTCTGAACTTGAGCTGAGAGTGGCGGAAGCTGCCCGAAGACAGTATAACAAACTGAAGATGCAGACCAAGGCGGAAATCCGACAAACGCTCGATCGTTTGCTAGTGGGTGATTTCATCGTAAGTGGGGCAGGGGCAGGCATTCCCTCTGTCGGGTTCTTCACCTCCTCTACTTAAGCATGCTTGTTTCAACTGCAAACATGAAGTTCACTGAAAACATGAAATCCTTCTTAGCTAGCAAAAAACAAAATCTCATGGCTTTTACAGTCAGGGTGTCAAGAATAAAAACGAATGGCTGGGACTAGACCATGTTTCTTCCCTGTGTCTGTCTTGGAACACTCTTAAGACTCGTCCTTATTCCATTTTCTAGACCCGATAATTTACAAATGTTTCACTTAGGGCGCCTGGGTGGCTCAGTTGGTTAAGCGACTGCCTTCAGCTGAGGTCATGATCCTGGAGTCCCAGGATCGAGTCCCACATCGGGCTCCCTGCTCAGCAGGGAGTCTGCTTCTCCCTCTGACCCGCTCTCTTCTCGTGCTATCCCTCACCCTCTCTCTCTTAAATAAATAAAAATCTTAAAAAAACAAAGAAATGTTTCACTTAAGAGCACCCCCTTCACTTATGATTATCGGAAGAAAAACGCCTGGAATGGCGCCCCAGTTTTGATTCCCGGGTGTGATAGTCCCTTTGTGATGCTAAGTGACCAACTGACGCGATGCCGTAGACCAGGAGAAACACCTTAGCAGTCCAGCAAAACTGTTTCTAGCACGGCGGCCTGGAGGTGCACTGCTCAGATGCAGCGGTAGGTGGAGAGGGAGAGCCTGGCCCCCTTCAGAGAGCAGAGCCCCTGTACGCGTAAGGGACAGCAGCAGTGTTCCAAGTAAGATGGTACCGGCTGTGGTATGGGATGAAGAATTAGTCCTGTTTTTTGTTTCTCGTGTGTGTGTTTGAACACAAAGGCAGCAGTTAGTATCCTCTTACTATCTTAGGGATGTTTCCTTTTTGATACCATTGACGTAGATTAGCTTTTTACTACATCCGTGTATGTGAGGCTAATTTTAGTTTCAGGGAAGAACAGTGAACACACTTATAACTTGGTGTCTTATTTATATATCAAATGTCAAAGCTTATGTTTTCCACTAAGATACTTGGGACATGGAAGTTCATGGTTGCCAATGTCTGTGAAGAAGTAAAAATATTTGAGTTTCTCTGTTTGTTGGAATTCCATAATTTCTACAGCACTGTGAGATAGTGAGCCCTATAAATTTAGAAGCATGATCTTTCTCAAGCCATGGATCATCACAATCAAAGAGCAGACAACCCCAGTCCAGTAATTTGCTAATATTTTTTTCCTCCCACTTTAAACATTTGCCTGTGATAATGTCTCAGATCCTTAAGCATTGGGATCTACTTTTGCTTTAAACTTTTGCTCTAATACTGTAGACCTTTAAGTTATCCCGTAACCGCTGGGTGCGGCTTTCAGAAAGGCTTGAGCCCAGCTGGTAAAGCTGTTTAGTTTTCGCAGTTGTGGTTATGTTATTTTTGGTTTATTTTACTTCCACAGGAGGAGAGTAAAAGGTGGACCGTGCGACTAGATATTTCTGCCCCTCAGGTGATCTTTCCTGACGATTTCAAATTTAAGAATCCCGTGTTAGTTGTTGTGGATCTGGGGAGAATGCTGTTGACAAATACCCAAGGTACGGTGTGAATGCAGGTGGTGAAGACATACCCTGCAGGGGTTGATCTCTCTATGCTTAACCAAGTAAAGCTTGAAGAAGGCTTTTTAGGGGCACCTGGATGGCTCAGTCGGTTAAGCGTCCGACTCTTGATTTCAGCTCAGCTCATGATCCCAGGGTGGTGAGATAGAGCCCCAAGTCAGGCTCCGTGCAGAGTGTGCAGCTGCTTGAGATTCTCTCTCAATCTCTCTCTCAAAAGAAGGGCTTTTTATGACATTTTAACCCCAAAGTTCACTTGTTACTTCTTTTATGATAGCTGTATTGGGATATGTTTTTAAAATGGACAGTTTGTTATTGGGATATTGACAGAATCGTGCAATTTACTGTTATCTAATCCCAGAACATTTTCATCATCCTATGAAGACATTCCAAACCCTTCAGCTGTCACTCTCCATTACCCCTTCTCCTATGCCCTGCCAACCATTAATCTTTCTATCTCTGTGGATTTGACTATTCTGAACATTTCATATGAATGCAGTCACGCAATTGTGTTTTTTTATGTCTGACTTTTTTCACTTAGCGTAATGTTTTCGAGATTTATCTATGTTGTAGCTTGTTGTGCTTCATTCCTACTTGTGGTTGAATAATATTCCTTTGTGTGAATATGCCACATTTTGTTTATGCATTCATCAATTGGTGGACATTTGGGTTGTTTCTGCTTTTGGCTACTACGAATAATGCTGCTATGAACATTTGTGTACAGGCTTTTGTGTAGACATATTTTCAATTCAGTGTGGAATTGCTGGGTCATATGGTGACTTCATTTTGAGGAACTGCCAGATTGTTTTCCAAAAGGGTGACACCATTTTACTGTCTTACCAGCAATGTATGAGGATTTTAACTTCTCTAAATCCTTGCCAACACTTGCTGTTATCTGTCTTTTGGATTATAGCCATTTTTTTTTTTTTAAATGAGTGTGAAGTAGTATCTCATTGTGGTTTTTATTTGTATTTTTCATGCAACATTTTGGATTTTAAGAAACGCTATTTCTCAGAACTTCATTTCAGAAATAGAGGTTTAATCTATTTAGGGATATTAGGGACATATATAAAAAGAGACTCCTGGAAGGTTATTTCATTACTGTTACTAGATCCAAAAAATATTTATTGTTTACCTTGAGATGGGCAGGAAGAAAGAGGATTCATGGGGTAAGAGGTTGAGGAAGCTTATCAAATAATCTCAACCTTATCTTTACTGAGAAGAGCCATCCAAAAGAGAAGAGGTGGAGGATTTGAACAGGAGTGGGAAAGTTTGGTGCTATGGGGAATGTTAAAAGGGAATTAGATCGGGCGCCTGGGTGGCTCAGTTGGTTGGGCGACTGCCTTCGGCTCAGGTCCTGATCCTGGAGTCCCTGGATCGAGTCCCGCATCAGGCTCCCTGCTCAGCTAGGAGTCTGCTTCTTCCTCTAACCCTCCCCCCCTCTCATGTACTCGCTCTCTCTCATTCTCTCTCTCTCTCAAATGAATAAAATCTTTAAAAAAAAAAAAAAGGGGGAATTAGATCTGAAGAAAAGGATCTCACAACCACGGAAAGCACCTACTTGAACTTGTAAACCATAAACATAGAACAGAGACGTGGGTGACAGAACCCAGTGGTGTGATTTTGTAGTTGACTCAGCACTGAGTGGTAAAAGACTGGACTTGTGGAAGTCTGTAGAAGAGAAGGGTTAAATTGTGAAGTCAGGCTCGAATGTGACGCTGAGCAGTTACTGCTTGCAAGCACTGATCTGGAAACTCAGGGTGTTGTTGAGTAAGGCAGGTGAGGCCTGGGTTCCTTTGCAACATTCTAGTGGGAAAGCAAAAGGAACACATAGACAAATGCAGGGAAAGGCGAACAGACAGCTGATGATGGAGAGTGGTGCAGGAATGGCTGGTGAGAGCAGCTTGTGACGGGGTAGGGAAGCGGGTCATTCGTTGGTTTCTGCTCCCTGACCTGTGTTCCGCTGTCAGCGGGCCTCCATCTTTTCTCTTTTGTGTTTTGATTTCAAAATTACTAGATAAGTTTATATCGAATAAATGGTAAAATCACAATATCATGCTTAGAGTTTTCATCCCTGTGTTTTTTTAAATTGGGGTTGGTCGATTCTCTCTTGTTCCTTAATTTTTACATTAAAGGAAAGAGTAAGAAAGGAGCAGACGTATACTTTGAATCTTCTCTTTTTTATCTGCAGATGACTCCAAGAGGAGAAGTGGGGATGGGCTAGCATCTGAAGAGAACCAGTTTAGTGATGATGAATATAAGACGCCTCTTGCCACACCTCCGAACACCCCCCCCTCCTGAGACAAGCAGCAGCAATGGAGGGAAAACACCTCTGTTTTCTGGGGTCGGATTCAGCGCAGAGCAGCTTCAGGCCCATCTAATGAGCACAAAGATGTATGAGAGGTACTCCTTGTCATTTATGGACCTCCAGATCATGGTTGGACGAGTGAAGGACAATTGGAAGCACGTCCAGGATATTGATGTGGGACCAACCCACGTGGTTGAGAAATTCAATGTTCACCTACAGTTAGAACGTCGGTTGATTTATACTTCAGATCCCAAGTACCCCGGAGCTGTGCTCTCCGGCAACCTACCAGACTTGAAAATCCACATCAATGAAGATAAAATATCTGCTCTAAAGAATTGCTTTGCTCTCCTGACCACCCCAGAAATGAAGACTTCAGACACTCAGTTTAAAGAGAAGATTTTTCCACAAGGCGGGCAGCGGGGAAGTTTGCAAGACTCAGTAATGAATTTAACCCAGAGCTTTGTGATGTTGGAGCAGCATACCCGGGAGGTTCTGGTGGAGTCACAGCTCCTCCTGGCCGAATTTAAGGTGAACTGCATGCAGCTTGGCGTTGAGAGCAACGGCCGGTACATTTCCGTGCTCAAGGTGTTTGGGACCAATGCTCACTTTGTGAAGAGGCCTTACGATGTTGAGGTCTCCCTGACCGTTCACGGATTGCTCCTGGTGGACACGATGCAGACGTACGGTGCTGATTTTGACCTTTTGATGGCTTCACATAAGAACTTGAGCTTTGATATCCCAACAGGAAGCCTCCGGGATAGCAGGGCCCAGTCTCCTGTCTCTGGATCCAATGCGGCCCACCTGACTAATGCTGCCACACTGAATGACCCATCGACTATGGGTGTTTCACTTGACAAAATTCTCACCAAAGAACAGGAGTCCCTCATCAAATTGGAATATCAGTTTGTGAGTTCAGAGTGCCCGTCGATGAATTTGGACAGCACTCTTCAGGTGATTTCATTACAGGTGAATAATCTGGATATTATCCTAAATCCGGAGACAATTGTGGAGCTGATTGGTTTTCTTCAAAAATCTTTTCCCAAGGAAAAAGATGATTTGAGTCCTCAGCCTTTAATGACTGATTTTGAAAGAAGCTTTAGGGAGGAAGGAACTTACCAAGCTACATATGAACAGAACACCGAGGTTGCCGTGGAAATCCACAGGCTTAACTTACTGCTCCTTCGGACAGTGGGGATGGCAAATGGCGAGAAATATGGCAGAAAAATTGCGACTGCAAGTATTGGTGGCACCAAAGTTAACGTCTCCATGGGTAGCGCATTTGACATGAATGGTTCTCTCGGCTGTTTGCAGCTTATGGATTTGACACAAGATAACGTTAAGAACCAGTATGTTGTCAGCATTGGGAATTCCATAGGCTATGAAAATATCGTTAGCGACATTGGCTACTTTGAATCTGTATTTGTTAGAATGGAAGATGCGGCCCTCAGCGAAGCTTTGAGTTTCACCTTTGTTGAGAAGTCTAAACAGGAGTGTTTTCTCAACCTCAAGATGGCTTCCTTGCATTATAACCACTCTGCTAAATTTTTGAAGGAGTTGACGTTGTCCATGGATGAGCTGGAAGAAAATTTTCGAAGTATGCTGAAAAGCGCAGCTACCAAAGTCACTACGGTACTAGCTACCAAGACGGCCGAGTACAGTGAGATGGTGTCACTCTTTGAAACGCCCAGGAAGACTCGGGAGTCCTTTATCTTAGAAGAAAATGAAATGTATGGGTTTGGCCTCTCTGGGTCTCATTCCGACACCGTAAAGCTAATCTTGAACATAAACATTGAATCCCCTGTTGTGTCTATTCCTCGGAAGCCCGGGAGTCCTGAGTTGTTGGTGGGACACTTGGGACAAATATTCATCCAGAATTTTGTGTCAGGAGATGATGAGTCCAGAAGTGACCGTCTGCGGGTAGAAATTAAAGACATTAAGTTATATTCTTTGAATTGCACCCAGTTGACAGGCAGAGAGGGTCCTGGGTCTGAAGTAAGCCGGGCATTTTGTTCTCCTTCTGGGTCTGCCAGTGCCAACAGTCAGGAGGAAGCTCACTTCACCCGACATGATTTCTTTGAATCTTTGCATAGAGGTCAAGGTGAGGAGTGTAAATCTTTTGTCTCACTTTGTCGAAATATTCCAAACCCAGCGTATGTGGTACTTTGCTTAAAACAACAACAAAACCCTTTTCTTTTAGAATTATCCCCAGTGAATATTTAAGAAATCAAAATAGAATTTTAATACCATGCTTCATATCAGGTTGGTATGTTTTCTGTTTTTCCCACTGGATACCATATTTGACAAAACAAGAATTTTTTTTTTTTTTTAAAGTGGCCCCCTTTAACATTGGATGAGTGCCCATTTACAGGGATGCTTCAAAGGGTGGAGTCTGTTGGAGTATTATTTAATTTGGTCAAATACATCTGATTTTTTCAGTTGTAAGCTGTAGATCTTTGTTAGTTAAATATTGTAGTCCAAGTTAGCTGGAGGGGTTGACAAAAGTGGAATATGAAATTTAGTCTGTGGATGTTATATTTTCCTTTCAGTATTCTACCATCTTTTGTAATGGATTGGTCCAGGGTCCTAGGAATAAAATGCCTGAATTTGTGTCCTCAATCTGATCTGCTAAAACCAAACAGTTCAATCTATTAGTCTTGACATCCACAGACATCTGGTGGGCCCTAAAGCCTGGCTTTACTTATTGGTGAAGAAATTCATGCCTTTGAGAATTTCTCCATATGTGGTTCTCAGATGTTAATTCACCAATTTACTTACATCCTTACCTAAAGATTGCTTTTTCTGCTTGGGATAAAAGATGTTCACTTAGAACCTGATAATTGTTCTTGACTTTGATGTAGGTCCAGTAAGAGGGATCAATCTGTAATTGAAAGCTGGGTAGGGATGAGCAGTTCAGTTTGGAAAATGCTGGCTTGGGAGGCTAATAAGAGAAGCTTAGAGACCTGGCCTGGATTAATGTTCGCAACATTGTATTTTGAAGCCACCAAATGGAGCATGTCGTGAAAAATATTGTTTCTTTTTGTGTATAAATTTATATTGTACCTCTTTTTGCTATGAGTTTTGGTCTTGGTCTTGCTATGAGTTTGCACTTAGTCATAGACCCCAGGTGCCAGGCTGTTCTGCCCTTTGGGTCTAAGGGTAATGCATGGGCTCTATTTTATATACCCTACACTTCAGCAACAATGCAGTAAATATTAGTATTTCCAATCAGTCATTTTCTCTCTGTCATGGCAGCTTTTCACATCCTGAACAACACTACCATTCAGTTTAAACTGGAGAAGATCCCTATAGAGAGAGAATCTGAATTGACTTTCTCCCTTAGTCCAGATGACTTGGGAACTTCTAGCATCATGAAGATCGAAGGGAAATTTGTCAACCCAGTTCAGGTAAACACCTGTTGATTTTCATGTCTGGGCAGTTGAAGTCCTATATTTACTTTATATTTATTATATTAATATGTTTATATCTTATATATTTGTATATATAAAATGTTAGAAGGAAAATATGTAAATTCAAAGAGACATTGTGACTGTGCCTATTACTGTTGATAACTTGTTCTGTGAATGTGGAGCCTTTTCATTGTGTCCTTTCATCTCTGGGGCATCAGTCTTGTTGGCCCTCTTCATGTGCAGGAATGGTGAATTCTATAGAGAGAGGAGGCAGATCTTTAATTCTGTTGGCATTCAAAAACAAGCAGAGTTATTGCTTAAAAAGTCAGAGCCTGTCTTTCTCAGGAGGATCTAGTTCTTGTCATATGTGGCTCAGCCTGTAAAACAATCTGATTATTTGAGCTGTTGACAGACCCTCTCAAGGGAGACTTAGTCTTGCCCTCTTTGAAATGAAATGGGCCAGGATAGGGATTTCTTGCGTGTGTGTGTGTGTGTGTGTGTGCACGTGTGTGCGTGCACATGCTTGTGGGTAGTGAGTATGCCTGTGTGTGTGGTGAGTACATGTGTATACAGCTGTCATCCTATTTCCTTCAAAAGTGTCATTTTTCCTGCTTTCACAGGGATGAGCGCAAAGAGCATATCGTTATAAAAAAGCAGGGACAGGCGGGATCTTAGGACAGTGGATCCTAGCCTGGGGCAGTAACTCGTCACTAGTCTGTATCTGGCAGCTGCTCTGGGGTAACTCAGGAGTCCTGTTCACAGAACATGTGTATCTTTTGGCATCAGTGATTCCTGACTATGGGTCCCTGGGTGAGAGAACTTTCCCCAAAGCTTTCCCGTCTTGGCTACACTTTTGCATTACCAGTAGTGGTTACTAGGGTGACTTTTTCACCTTAAGTCTAGCATATGGCATGAATTCCTTTGGATTATGTTGACTTACTGTTCTTATGGTTACCAATCACTTACTGTGGTTTTTGATGAAACTCTTCTAAAAATTATTGTAAATGTTAACAATTAATTTAATAATCTTAAAATATTTTATTATGAAAAATTTAAAACATACACAACACTGGAATAATTTAATGAACCTCATGTACCCATCATTCAGATTCAGCAGTTATCAATATCTTGCCACATTTGTCTCATTTCTCCTCTCTCTCTCTCGTTTTTTTTTGCGGGGGTGTGGGGAGGGTTAGAGGGAGAGAGAGAGAGAATCTCAAGTAGGCTGCATGCCCAGTGCAGAGCCTGACTCAGGGCTCAATCTCACAACCCTGAGATCATGACCTGAACCGAAATCAGGAGTCAGATGCTCAACCGACTAAGCCACCCAGGTGCCCCTTTTGGTGAACTATTTTAAGGCAAATCCCAGAGTCATACCATTTTTACTGCTATGTATTTGGAACGTATCTCTGTAGTCCACGTGCATTTTCTTACGTAACTGTAATGGTATTGTCATGTCGAAATGAGGATTCCTTGGTAACATAATAAATTTTAATCCATTTTCAGATTTCAGAGACATTTTTGATTATTTAAAAAAATGTCTTTTCACTTTTAGTTTGTGGATCCTAGTGAGACCCTGTACATTGCGTTTGCATGATCCATTGTGTGAGTCTTGGTTTAGTTTCCCTCTCATTTTTTTCCCCACCCTATTATTGCGTTCTGAGAAGTAGGTCAGTTGCCCTGTAGATTATCCCACATTGTGGATCTGGCTGTTCGTTTATGGCATCACTCAACTTGTTCTCCCACATTTCCTGTAAACTGTACCTTAACTCTACAGGTTTAACTGGATTCAGGTTCTTTTTTTTCTTGGCCAGAACACTTCAGTGGTGGGGTTGTGTGCGTCATACTGCATTATATCAAGAGGCACATAATGCTTGGTTGTCTCTGATACTGATGCTGAAATTGATGATTGTGTGCAGGTGCGAGAACCCGGTCTGTCCACTGTAAAAGTCCCTGGCAGTCCTTCGTATAGGGGCTTCTTCCACGGATGAGGTCTGATGGGATACACTGGTTAACTGGGGGCTGTAAAACAGTCACTTTCCAGTTCTGTCATTTCTGTATCTGTTTGGAATTCCTCTGTTAAAAAATTGCCCATAAGTATATAAAAAACTTATGTGAAAAAAAAATTTTTTTTTTTTTTTTGAAGATTTTATTTATTTGACAGAGAGAGACACAGTGAGAGAGGGAACACAAGCAGGGGGAGTGGGAGAGGGAGAAGCAGGCTTCCCGCGGAGCAGGGAGCCTGATGTGGGGCTCGATCCCAGGACTTTGGGATCATGACCTGAGCTGAAGGCAGACGCTTAACGACGACTGAGCCACCCAGGTGCCCCTTGTGTGAAAAAATTTTTAATAAGTTATAATTAAAAACAAAGTAGCGGGAGAGGAAACGTAAGTGATCTTGGCTTATTATTATTATCATTACAAAGCACTTTCTGTTTGTTTAGCTGAACTGAACAAAGGTTATTACACTAACAGCGATGATCAGTGAGTTGTAGAACCAAGAGTCTTGTTTCTCAGTCCTGTGGTATCACCACATTGGACTTTTGGCAGTATTCCCACCCATTTCTGCAGTTGTTTTTGTGGGATTAGGAAGAGCAATTTTACTGATTCAGGCCTACAGTCAACAGTACTTACTGAACACTGATTGTGTAAAGATTATTTTGTGGGGTGCTGGGGGAGGCAGGGGGGGGGCCTCATCCGTAGACATGGGTCAGGGAGAGGTTAAGGACAGAAAAGAAACAGAAGGGATAGTCCCTGCTCTCAGCTAATTTATAACATCTTGGGAAAAGCCATAAGCATCAACTCTGGAAGTTTGTGGCCAGTGCATCTGAGTGCAATTAATAATAGTAGTGGAATAACTGAATTCTTCTCTTTGACTACAGGTGGTGTTAGCAAAGCATGTGTATGAGCAGGTTTTACAAACGCTGGACAATCTCGTGTATAGTGAAGATCTGAATAAGTTTCCAGTCAGTGCTACCTCCTCACCTTGCCCTAATTCTCCTCTGCCTTCCCTCAGTACCAGTGGAGAACCTTCCATTGAAAGGAAGGAGAATGGGTTGTTCAGCCACTCCAGCCTTTCTAACTCTTCTCAAAAGTCCTTGTCTCTGAAGGAAGTGAAATCTTTTACCCAGATTCAAGCCAACTTTTGTATATCAGAGCTTCAAGTCCAGCTAAGTGGAGATCTGACTTTGGGGGCCCAGGGTCTTGTGAGCTTAAAGTTTCAGGATTTTGAGGTGGAATTCAGTAAAGACCATCCTCAGACTTTATCTATTCAGATTGCCCTGCGCTCTCTGCTGATGGAAGACTTACTGGAGAAAAATCCGGATTCCAAATATAAGAACCTGATGGTGTCTCGGGGAGCCCCTAAGCCATCTAGTTTAGCACAAAAAGAGTATCTTTCTCAGTCTTGTCCTTCGGTATCCAATGTGGAGTATCCTGACATGCCTCGGTCTCTCCCTTCCCACATGGAAGAAGCTCCTAATGTCTTCCAGCTGTATCAAAGACCCACCTCGGCATCCCGGAAGAAGCAAAAGGAAGTCCAAGACCAGGACTGTCCCTTGACCCCACCCCCTTCTCCAACAGTAGATGAGCCAAAGATACTTGCTGGAAAGAGTAAATTTGATGATTCCTTGGTACATATCAATGTATTGTTGGTGGATAAGAAACATCCAGAATTCTCTTCCAGTTATAACCGAGTTAACCGGAACATTGATGTTGATTTTAACTGCTTGGATGTGCTGATCACGCTGCAAACCTGGGTCGTGATCCTAGATTTTTTTGGAATTGGCTCCACTGCAGACAACCATGCAATGAAGGTACTGCCCGAGGACGTTCTACAAAACGTCAAGTCAGAATCAGATGCTCTCCCGGAGTCTGAACTTCAGGATCCAGTTAACACCAAGCTGGACCTCAAGGTATCACTCCCCTTTGGCTCCTTAAAGTTCTACAAATGAATTTTGCTTTGTTTGTTTAAATGTACTCATTGTTCATTTACCCTAGGAAGTAGATCTTATTGACAGGGGAGCTATATATGGTCTTCTGGATGTCTGTTAATATTTTAGAAAAGGTTTTAGCATAAATCCCATCTGGAGGCAGGGAGAATAAATGGTTTAAGTAACCTTTTGTCTTTCCTTTGGGTTGTGCAATTCAGTGGAATGCTCTGTTGTCTTGGAGTCTCAGGTTGCTGGTCTTCTGTCATCCGATTAGTTAAGATAACTAAGTGAGGTAATGTACATAAAGCCCCTAGCCAAGTGTCTGGCCCCTAGTAGCTACTCTAGAATGTGGCTCTGGTCCTCTGTCCCTGCTCACTCAGAACATTGTTGGCTTTCACTGAGGCAACAGGACAAGCACTGAGAAAGAAGTCTCACGTCAGACTGCCTGGGTTTGAATTCTGGCACTTTTTTTTTTTTTTTAAAGATTTTATTTATTTATTTGACAGAGACATAGCGAGAGAGGGAACACAAGCAGGGGGAGTGGGAAAGGGAGAAGCAGGCTTCCTGCGGAGCAGGGAGCCCGATGCGGGGCTCCATCCCAGGACCCCGGGATCATGACCTGAGCTGAAGGCAGACGCTTAACGACGACTGAGCCACCCAGGCACCCCTGAATCCTGGCACTTTTGCCGTAACCTCTGGCTGTGTGGCCTTGGGCATGGTTTTTAATTCTTCTCCCCCGATTTTCTTATCAACGAACTGGGGGTGTTGAATGGTGCCTCCATCATCGGGATGTTGCAAGGATTCAGGGAGATAACTACTTGAGCAGGGCCCTTTGCACAGTGCGTGGCATGAAGTGAGCATTCAGCGAACGAGAACTTGTATAGTTTTGCTATTATGTGGATTACCAGACTTATAACTTGTCCTTGGTACTCCTATTGTAGATGTAACACTTAAAAAAGATAGCGTTTGATTTTAAGGTTATTCTGTTCTGTGTGCTAGCATGGTAAGATGTATAAGCAGCTAAGTTCCATTGACCATTTGGGGGCACGTCCTCAGAGCTGGCACCATCCAGAGCCCGGGGCCCCCCCGCAGTGGCTGATGCCATCTGTGCTTGGGGGGTGAAGTTCTTCATCTGCTTGTCGTAGCAAATGCGGACTGGCGCTTGCTGCTGGGGAGCCTTCAGGGAGGAGAATCATGTTCAATTCAGCCACTATCTTCTTCTTTCCTTAGCTGGCGGGAGGCTGCATTCCTCTAGAAATAGAAGAGCTTTCGGCAGAGTTGGGCCCGAACCAGTGTCACCTCTCCTGCTCAGTGTCTGTGGATGAATGCCATCGCAGCACTCTGTTTAGCCAGATGAATGGCAACGGGAGAGGCTTCAGTCATTGTTTTGGACTTGATGTGTTTGTAGCCCTTAACTTTCATCTTGCCGTGCCTGTAATGAGGGGCCTCAGGAACCCTTCAGTGTTGGGTGTGGAAATGCTCCAGGGGGCTTTGCACAGATAGAGGTAGCTGGCTTCACAAGAGAGTAACAGTGGATAATGCCCCTTGGCAATGGGCTGTTTTAGAATTTTTGAAAACATTTTTATTGTGAAAATTTTAAAACATAACACAAATAGTTTAATGAACTTCCATTGACTTTATTCCTTTGAGATTCATCACATTGACTTTATTCCTTTCCTCTTTTTGCTGAAGTATTTTTTTTTTTTAAAGATTTTATTTATTTATTTGACAGAGACACAGCGAGAGAGGGATTCAGGTTCAACTTTTGTTAACAGTTCATAGGTTGCGCTGGGTGCTTCCTGTTGCATCATGTTCAAGGGTATGCAGCATCTGGTTGTCCCACTTTTAGTGACACTAGGATTCGTGCTAAGAGTGGGTCAGGTGGTGACAGCTGGATTCCTCTAATCAAAGCATTTTTAGCCCCACTATATTTCTTATTTGGGTGATTAAGTGACTGGAGGCTTTCTGTTTCCCTCCTTCAGGATAATCTCGTTTCCTTGAGACCTGTGTGTCTCTGTCAGCAAGCTTTCTGTGGTCTTCAAGGCCACTGCGCCTAGAATAATCCGCTCCTTTTTTCTCTGCCTTCCTCTACAAATGTTCCTCTTTCTTCCTGTTACTTTCTTTCTTTCTTTCTTCCCCCATCTTTTTTTCCTCCTTATCATTCATCCAACTTTAACTGAGCACCTGCTTGGTGGCAGGCCCTGAAGATGCAGGGATGAGTCTGGCACTTGGACGCAGTGACTGTGAATTGCGGTTCCATCCTTTCCTCTCTTCCTTCTCCCCAACTGATCTCTTATCCCCAGTGATGACGCTAAGGTACCTGTCTCAGTACATCCTAGATATAGAAGTCCTTTGAATATTTGAAACGACAGTGTTACAATACAGGATTTATTTGTTACAAGGAATGTGGTTCCTAAGAGAAGATTTTGGCATTTTTCTATTTCTGCTTGTCCCTCGAAAAGAAAATCTTTGACTGTGGTACCTAGGCGAAGTCCCAGTTGGTCAGCAGAGCCTTCTATTAAATAATTGTCTAGTCTTTAAACAGGATTCTAAATCATATTTATCATTTTGCTTGGACAGATTTCTTAGGGTAGGACTTAATGAATCTCTGAGTGATTATATTCAATACATTACATTCATATTACAGAATAGTTAATATGAAAAACAAATGCAAAAATGAGAAAAATTGTTTTATAATGTAACACGTTTCACTGATGAAGTATAGACGAGGCGAGCACAGAGGCACCACCACAGGACCTGGGTTTTAGGTTGTCCGGTCGAGCCCCTTTCTCATTAGCTCTCTCCTAAGATTGACTGATAAAGAGAGCTAAAATGAAATTGGCATCCACAAACGTGTTACCTTCATATTTCCTGAACCTTTCTGTATCTTCCTCGATTTGGTTCTGCTGTTTGCCTGACACATGCCTTTTCTCGCCTAGTAAGATCTGCCTTGCTTTATCTCCTACGTTCTTAGGTTCATTCGCTCTCTCTCGTGCTGAATAAGACCACCAGTGAGCTTGCTAAAGCAAGTGTATCCAAATTAGTGGCACACCTGGAAATGATTGGTAAGTGGGGAGAAATCAAACTTGCAAAATCTGGTAAGAATTTGAATCTCCTGCTCACAAATCTAATTGTCTTCACATGCAAAGTAAGGTGAGGGATCATTGGCTTAGATTGTGGTTCTTGGTCTGGCTATGGTTTGTGGTGGTGGTTCCCAAATACCGGCTTATGGATTAGAGTCATGTGGACAGCTTGTTAGAAATGCATGTTTCTGCCCACCCCATCCCCAAAATATGATTCATTAGGTTGGGATGGGGCCCTGGCATCTATTTTTAACAAATTTTTAACAAACTCTGGGTAGGGTGACTATATAATTTTTTGTCCAAATTGGGACATTTTGAGAGTGAAAGGGGACATTATTAATAATTACACCTGGGAAACCAGGGTATATATATGTTCACTCTATTGCCATAATAGGGGAGCCATCAGTAAGGGGCGTGATTTTAGGTGGGAGGATGTAGCAAAGCTGGCATTCTTTCTACTAGGTCTCTGCAGGTTGAAATTGTTAGTTGAACACAAGTGATCAGCTACATCAGTTCTAAATAGCAAAGGTTTATAAAGTGTGAATAAAGCACTACTCCTTCCTTAAGGAACAGATAATGAAATAATGGACGATCACAGCTCACATGTTGATTCTGTAGTATAAACAAGAATGTCTTTAGGGGAAGGAATGATCTGAAATTGAGATTTCATGCCTGATGTAAACTAATTTATGAAAGCTCAGAAGAGATAGGTCTTTAAAATTGGGAGAAGTTTGGGTATTTTTGTTAGATGACATTAAGGGTCAAATATAAGTATGTCTTCAATTCATTGAGAGCTGAACTAGCATGGTGAATATAACACCTTCGTCATTGCTTTGTAGTGCTAATTATGATGACAAAACTTGTTTTATGGAAGCAATAGTTTGCAGTATCGCTTTTTAATATCCACACCATGTAAAGAATGATTCATCATAGGTTCACATCCCAGGTGCACATGTTTTAACATTCTTCTTTGTTCTTTTCCACCTTCAAGGGGTTTCACTCTTGTAATACCAGAGTAGTTTTAAATCTGTCTCCAGTGTCTCTCTCATTAATTGCACTTTTTTATTAAATCACACTAACACCCACTTAATGTTGCCCGAATACCTGACATATCTCTGACACTTCTTTCTTTATTCTTTTATCCATAGTACAATTAATAGACCCTTTGCTATTTCACTAATTCTAATTAGTGGTCTTAATCTCCGAAAGGATTTCATTTTGTCTGTATTTAGAAATGATTTATCCTTTAATTTGTGTATGCATTTAATTTAATTTCTTTCCCCTTCTAAAGGTTAATGTATGATATTGCTGTATTGTTTCAACCCCCTTTGGACTTCTGCATTGAGACTGAAACAATGTGGGAAATGTTTTTGGTGGGTGGATTGGAATATGAAAATTTGCCTTTGACATTTAATTTGATTAAATAGTGAAAAGTCTGAGGCATGTGTATATCGGTTTTTGTGCCAGACATATTTAAGTGTAGGATGAAAGAAGATACATAAGAATGTGTTCTAATTTTAACATCCCTAGACGGAGACCTGGCCTTACAGGGAAGCATTGGGAGCCTGTCCCTGAGTGACCTTACAGCCCATGGAGAATTCTACAGAGAGCGGTTCACTACAAGTGGAGAAGAAGCACTCATCTTCCAGACTTTTAAGTAAAAATATCAGTTTTTCTCATTTGACATTTTGTCATATTTTCTTGCTACTTCAAATTCTTGTTGGCTAAACAATAAAAGTTTAAAAAAATTTTACCTTCTTAGGTAAAATTGATATGATCTAGTTGCAGGGAATCCTGATTTATAGTAAAACTGATCTGTGTTGAAGCAGGCTACTCAGTCTTCATAAACAGATGGTGTGTGATTGAAATAATTTTTTTTTAAGATTTTTTTTTTAAGTAATCCTTACACCCAACATGGGCCTCGAACTCACAACCCTGAGATAAGAGTCGCAAGCTCCACTGACTGAGCCAGCCAGATGCCCCGAAATAAATATTAAAAAGCCTAGGCTCTCATGCCAGCTTTGCGCTGACTTGTTATATGAACTTAGGCAAGTCACTTAATCTCCATGAATCAGTTTTTCTATCTAAATATTGAAGGGACAAAGATCAGTTTCCATCTAGCTCTCAACGTTCTGGAATGATTTCAGCCTGAAAAAGTTGTTGAAGATGTGAATGTTAAATTATATTACTCATTTTTTTTCTGTATAAAGACAATCTATATTAAATCTTTTCAGTTTTAGAATTTAGAAGGCATTTTTAGAGCTATGTAGTTTTTTTTTTTTAAGATTTTATTTATTTGAGAGAGAGAGAGAGACAGATAGTGACAGAGATAGCAAGAGAGAGCACGACCGGGGAGAGGAGGGAAAAGCAGTCACCTGCCAAGCAGGGAGCCTGACGTGGGGCTCGATCCCAGGACCCTGGGATCATGACCTGAGCCAAAGGCAGACGCTTAACCGGCTGAGCCACCCAGGCGCCCCCTAGACCTATGTAGTTTTTAAAGAATGGTTTCTTCAGAAGGCTGAAAGTTTAAAATGGTAGGTTTTCAACATTTTGGGGAGCTGTTAGAAAATAGAGATAACCAGCTCTGCCCCCAAATATTCTGTTCTAGGGGAGTGCTCATTTTTTTTTTTTTTTAACATTTGCTGAAGTGTTTCTAATGTTTAACTAGAGTTGAGAAAAACTATCCCCAAAGATGTCTGAGAATTTTTTTTTCATTTTCAGGGGAAGTATATCCTACTTTACTGAGAATATAGATTGACGTGTTTATATTATTACCTACCACAGTGGTGTAATTCTATGATAAATGAGATAATTAATATAAAAGTCATAACTATCAGGTTGGCACAAAATAGGTGCTTAAGCAAATGTGAATTTCTTTCCCCTGTGACTATGTCCCGTATAATTTATTATTATGATATCATGTCTTTTAAATTGAAAACCATTCATAAAAGTTTTCTAATTTGTCTTGGAATGTAGATGCTAAACCTCTTTGGCCTACATTTCACTGAAGTAAAAAGAAGACATCTTTCTGCCTCCAGGAGACCGTTTTCCCCAGAAACATTGGTTGTGTTGCCTACTGGTCTTTACCCATTGTTTCATGGTCTAATTTTTGTTATCTTTCGAGTCCATATTGTTATAATCTTTGAGCAGGAAGAATCACTTTTCCCTAAAGGCAGGGAAAGAGGCCCCGGTGAAAGGTGTGAGCCACAGGTGGCTTCTGAGTGAGTTCTGGCATCAAGAGTGAGTCTAGTGCCAGGGCTGCCTACCTGTTCATAGCCGTGGCCATCACCCCAGACTTGGATTTCACATCCTCAGCGAGTTGCCGCAGCTTAGAAAAGGAGTGATTATTGGAGTTTGCTTTGTCAAACCTGATTGCGGATTGGCATTTCAATAGCTGAAGCTGTTTTCTAGGGGAAACCCCTAAATGAGCTTGTTTTCTTCCAATACTGACTTGTATCTGGCTGCCAAGTCACACTTCTGCGCTTCTTCCCAGATACGGCCGGCCTGACCCTCTGCTCCGGAGAGAACACGACATCCGAGTGAGCCTGCAGATGGCCTCCGTGCAGTATGTGCACACGCAGCGCTTTCAGGCCGAGGTGGTGGCCTTTGTGCAGCACTTCACTCAGCTGCAAGATGTCTTAGGGCGCCAGCGAGCGGCGATCGAGGGCCAGACGGTAGGAAGGCCCATTTCCCTACGTTGCTTTTCCAGTTTGATCAATAGAACTTTTAAGCCTCTAGAGAGAAGTCTGGAAAATTTCACTGCAAAAAGGAAAGGCCTTTAGGTAATTTTATGCTTACTAGTGTCCTCCGGGTAGCCGATTATCTACAAAAGTCTTGTTGTAATTCGAGAGCTTACATTCCCTCTGTCGTGTTTTAATGACCTGTAGGGTTTAGCTTTAACTTCCTCTAAAGAAGATAAACGAAATTTATGACTAACACTTAAGACTTCTGGTCCCTTTTAGTACTCTAGTGGAGATACTTCTCTTGGAAAGTGTTTCCAAGGAATATATCAATTATGTAAAGAGAGTTTTTTCCAAATAGATTAGCGGTTCCCAACTTCTTCATTCATGGTTCTCTTAGTGTTTTGGAATTATTTCCATGGCACGTCCTCAGCCAAAAGACACACCTAATGGTCTTTCCATTTAAAAAATAGTAAAGTCTAAACAAGTATGTACACATGTCCTAATGACTCAGTAGCTGTTTAAAAAAATAACACATAAGTGAAAGACTAATATTTTTATTTCATTTGTAAATAAATTACTTGCTAGTAGGGATGCAAGTGCCCCTTGGGCACCGTACACCTTCTCAGACTTGGGGCAGGCTGGACACGGCAGCTCTCATTCATTGCCTTATGGCCCTTGCTTTTTATCACAGCAACTGCCAAAGACCCAGTTTCGCGAAGATGTGACATCATTGGAAGGAATGTAGCATGATCTAACATTGAACGTGAACTACCTCAGTCTAGTATGTGCAGTGTCCAACAAATGTGTTTGCCTCAAAAATTTGAAATGTCCTGGCAGTACGCACGTGTGTGGCAGCGTCTTGTGGTGTCTTGGCACAGAGTTTGGGAACCACAGAAAACGTTTACAATGCAGTCCTTTGTAAAACTTATTTATTTTTAAGCTTCATTAGGTAAAAGATTATAATTAAATAAAGAGTTACGGTCTTTATAGTGACAACATTTAAAAAGTCTAACTTTATTTAAATTTTTTGAATATGTTACATATTGATTTAATATAGAATCGAAGTAAAAGGACATTTGGAGAAAAGTCTCCTTCTCAATTACTTTTCCTCAACCACCCAGTTTCTCTCCCTGGAAATAATCAGTGTTACCAGTTTCCTGTATATCTTCGAGAGAATATATTTTTTTTTAAAATATAAAAGCACAGGGGCGCCTAGGTGGCTCAGTTGGTTAAGCCTCCGACTCTTGATCTCCGCTCAGGTCTCAGGGTTGTGAGTCCAAGCCCCATGCTGGGCTCCACATTGGGTGTGGAGCCTACTTAGTTTAAAAAAATATATTTATCTATATACATATAGATATACATCTATATATAAAAGCACAGTCAAGTTATAGGGAATGTGGAAAAAAGGATCAGTCTTATCAGTGTCCTAGTACCCCAGGGATATTTTAATTTGTTTTCATTGTTTTTTAAATTTCTCCCTATGCATGTTTCCATGGTTGTAATGATAGAATATGTAACCTTCTTTTTTCTTTTTAGAAACTTTTAAAACAAATTTATTATTTGACACATATAAAAGAGTATTGGTAGCATGTCATTTTCAAAGTATGGTAACAAACATTCAGGAAATAAATAAAAATTAAAACATTGCTAATGCTGCTGCATGTGTTCCTTCCCCATCTTATTCCTGTCAACTCCTTAGGTAACTGTTCTCCTGATTTTGGGGTCTTATGTCCCTTAAAAAAAAGTTCCCGTTAATATCTTATTTCATTTGTTTTGATCTTTATGAAAATGCCATTAAGCTGTGTTTAATGTTCTGTTACTTTTTTTTCATTTTCATTTAGTTAGATACATTCAGGTTGTTACACATGATGGCCTTTCATTTAATTTCACTGTTGTAGTTCATTGCGTGTAGCACAGATTTATCCATTTTCCTGTTGAACATTTGGTTGCTTACGTGTTTTGCTCTTGTGTACTATGTCTCTCTTCGTGCACGCATGTAAGATTTTCTCTGAGCAGTATTTCTGGGCCATGGGGTATGCATATGTTTATCTTTACAAGATAGTGCCAGATTGTTTTCCCGAAACCATTATACATTCCCATTGGCAATGTATAAAAATTCCTTTTAATTCATATTTGTATGAATTCATATCCTTTAATTCATATCCAACACTCGTTAACCTTTTTATTTTGAGCCAATAATGGTGTAAAATGGCATTATTCCACTTATGGTCTACTTATGCCTTTTATTTTTACTTCTTATTTTTAAAATAATTTAAAAAATTTTAATTCCACCTACCTATGCTTTTAAAAAAAAAAAACATTTAAATCGAGGAATAGCATATAGTACATACAGTAACGTAATGTAAAGTGTGTTAATTTTATGCATACACTTTTGAAAGCCATCATGTTAACCTTTTTTCATAATCTGTTTCCATTTCGCTTTGCATTTTTCATAGTGATCCTATTTAATAATTGTATAATCCATTAAGTCAGTTTACTTAACCATTTCCTTGTTTTTTTAACATTTAAATTGCTTCCAGTTTTTCATTCTTATGACTAATGCTTCTGTGAATAGCATTGTGTACCTAGTTGTTTTTTGTTTTTTCTCCCATTTTTTGTATTATTTTTATAGTATTAAAGCCTGTAAATGACTGTTCGGTCATAGTGATGAACAGTTTCGTGACTCTCAATTTGATACTTTTAATAAATGTTGTCTATTAGAATTATGTACCCTTAAAATGATTATTTTCACCTGTGTGGTTTAAGCAGCAGTGTTACTGTGAGGAATCACTAGGGGTAGGAAGTGAGACAGTATGCTTTAGTGTGTAATTGGGTTTAATTTCCTGGGTTAAGCAGAAATTAAACAGGTAAGTCTTCGAAGTTTTTGTTATATCAAGTTAGGTAAGACAAGTAGACAGTAAAAGAGTGATCTTCTGTTTTGAACAGTGCTAAGTGTGTGGGCTCCAAAGAAAAGCTGATCTTCTTAAGATCTTTGATCCTAGCTGTTTGAATTACATAGGTTTAAGATTTTGCTTTACTTAGATTTATGGAGAGAGCTAAAGACCTGCTTTTATTTGCTGGTAAAATTGAGGCTATTTTGAAATTTAAATACCTTTCTCCTGGTGACAGGTGGTATCCTCTATCTTTGACTTGTAGCCGGATTTTTATTCCTGTATTTTCCGATGTCTGTAAATAATGATCGAATAGGACTTGATGTTTCTTTTTAATCTTATTGTTTGAAATTGTAAGAGTATCATGTACCTCGATTGGGCCAAATATGAATTTATTTTTTATCCCAGAAGTGTAATAATGGTTTTCCTGCGTCTTCTGATTTACATGTTGTTTCTTTTATTTGTTAAACTTCTTTATTCACTGAGCAACTGGGAGTGCAGATTTTTGGCGGAGCTAAGATGTGGTATTGCAGTTTTGAAATCTTGGTACAAGAATCTGGAGTCTGGGTGTTGCCAGTATAAGTTGTTTCACCAGCAGTGAGTTATTTTTCTTGCTGTTCTTCTTTTGACTCAGTTATTGGAGGAAAATGGAGATACAAAAATAAGTATGCTGTACAGTTGCTTAATAATATATTAATGATGCTTTGGAACTTTCACAATATTATCTCATTTGATCCTTATGACAACCATGTTTCTTCATTTTGGTGAATTATTTAGTGACTGTTCATTGACAAATGATCTGTCATACAGTTTGCCAAGTGCTAGGAACATAATGGAAAACAAGAAAGACAAGGTCATTGCCTTAATGGAGCTCATGTTTTAGTGAGATGATATAACCCAGGAAAAAAATATAATTAGTTATGATTATAGCCAGTGAGGGAGTGGTGGGCCAGGTGCGTTATTGCCATTTTATCAGCGAGGAAACGGTAATTCTTAGCTCTGCTTGTCTGGAACTCTGGCTAACTCACGATTCAGCTTTTCTCTTAATGGGGAAACATGTAACATGTAACTACTAAGGTGTTAGAAAAGTAAGAGCTATGCAGTATTAGTGTATTAGTTTTGAATCTGCCCCTTAATGCATTGAACTTTATAAAATAGAATTGTAGGCTATTGGAGGATTGCTTCTACGTGCTGAGGTGGGTGGTGTCATTTCATCCTTACAACAGCTCTTGAAGATAGGGCCTTTGATTCCTCCCATTTTACAGGTAGGAAAAGTGAGACCCAGAGACCTAACAAGTTACCCAGGCTCGCCAAGCTTCTAAGTGGCCAGGGTGGGGATTCCACTCAGGTAGTCAGGCTTCAGAGCTCCCATTCTGAGTGCCTGCACTAACCTGCCAAATGGTAACAGTTTTTATCTCTGGAGGTGAGGTTATGCATGATATCAGATTTCTTCTATTTGTTCGTCTTTCCCTTCTAAGTTTTCTACAGTGAATATGAGTTAATTTGTAAATCTAAAATTTACTCAAAGAACAAAGCGAACAGGCAGTAGTCATGGGTAGACAATACCAACAAATCATCTACTAGGGTTAGAAAGTGAAAACGCTGTTTATTGTGTTGTAAATTCTCCTGACTTATGTGCTTAACACCAAAGAGAGAAGAGCTTTTTTATATTATAAAGGCTATATTTTTTTTAAGTAATAAATGTTTTTTATAGGTAACAAAAAAAATCAATAAAAATATGAGTAAGTAGAAAATTAAGACTGTCTTGTTCTCACTGTTTTATAATCTGTATTTTTCGCTGATCAGTATGAGAAACATTTCATTATATTAGTGTATTATACTTTTTGTCGCCTTTGTTGTGGTATAATTTGCTCACAGTAAAATTAAGCAATTTTAAGAGTACAATTCAATGAGTTTTAACAATTGTATAGTGTTATAACCCCAGTCACATCCAGATTTTTAGAACATTTCTGTTATCCACAAAGTTTCCGAGCTTCCATAGGCAAACAGTCTCCTAATCCCTGTGTCCTGGCAGCCATTGGTCTGTTTTCCATCAGAATCGTTTTGCCATTTTTTTCTTTTTCTTTTTTTTTTTTTTTAGAATTTTCTATAAATGAAATCATACATCATAGTTGTGTCTGGCTTTTTTCACTTAGCATTATGCTCTTGAGATCCATCCATATTGTTGCAAGTAGCAGCAGTGTGATTTCTTTTTATTGCCAGGCAGTATTCTATTCGTTGAATGTAATACAATTTGTTTATCTATTCACCCATTTAATGTACATTTGGGTAGTTTCAAGTTTTTGGCTATTATGAATAAAACTACTGGGAACATTTTGTGTTGAAATCTTTGTGTGGATGTACGTTTTCAGTTCTCTTAAGTAAATACCTAAGAGAGGAATTGCTGCGTCATGTGGTAACTGTGTGGTTAACTTTATAAGGAACTGTCTTCAGAATTGTTCTGGCTAGGGGCACCTGCCTGGTTCAGTTGGTAGAGCATGCGACTCTTGATCTCTGCGTTGTGAGTTTGGGCTCCACAGTGGGCATGGGGCCTCCTTTAAAAAAAAAAACAAAAATCATTCCAAAAAAAAAAAAGTTTAAAAAATTGTTTTTGCTATTCTAGATTCTTTGCTTTTTCATGTGGATTTTAGAATCAGCTTGTCAGTTTCTACAATAACGCCTGCTGAAATTTTGATTGGGATCGTGTTGAATCTGTAGGTCAACTTTTGGAGAATTGACATCTTTGTACTGTTGAGTCTTTTGTTTGAGTGTGGCATATGTCTCCATCTATTTAGGTCTTCAGTTTCTCTCAGCAGTGTCTGTAGTTTTGAGTGTACTGGTCTTATGCATCTTTTATTAAATTGATCCCTAGACCTTTTATATTTTTGATGCTGTTGTGATATTTTAAAAATTTCAATTTCCAATTCTCTGTAGACTGTACCTAGAGATACAATTGAGTTTTATACACTGACCTTGCACCCTGCAACTTTGCTAGATAGACTTACCAGTTCCAGTTACTTTGTGGAGATTCTTTAGCATTTTTTACATAGATGATCATGTTGTCTGTGAATAGAGTTTTACTTTTTCCTTTTCAATCTGTATGCCTTTCATCTCTTTTTTTTCTGTTACTACACTGACTAGGACTTCCAGTGCAATGTTGAATAGAAGGGGTGAGAGCAGACAGCCTCACCTTGTTTCCAGTCGTGGGGGGAAAGCATTCAATTATTCTAGGGGTTGGCAAACTATGGCCTGTGAGAATATACACGTACATACACCCATACATAAAGTTTTATTGGAATACAGTCACTTACCTACTGTCTGTGGGTTTTTTTTCAGTTTTCTTGATTTGGTACGGATTTTTGTATCTGTGTTCCTGAGGGATATTAGTTTGTAGTTTTCTGGGATAGAAAATAATGCCTTTTCTGGTTTTGGTAATGGGGCAATGCTGTCCTTGTGGAATGAATTGGAAGTGTTTCCTTTTCTAATTTCAGAAGAGTTTGTGTAGAATTGATATTCTTTCTTTCTTTGTATATTCTGGATACAAGCCCTTTGATATATGTGTTGTGAATATTTTCTCCCTGTCTATGGCTTTTTTCCCATTTTCCTGACACTGTTCTTTGAAAAGCAGAAGTTTTCCATTTTGATGAAGTCTAATTTTTTTCTTTTATGTTTAGTGCTGTTTGTGTTTTGTCAAAGGAATCTTTGTCGACCACTAGGTGGCGAAAATTTTCTCCTATGTCCTCTATTAGAAGTTTTATCGTTTTAGATCTCTTATATTTTGAGTAAATTATTTTTAAATATTTTTATTTTTTAAAGTAATCTCTACACCCATCGTGGGGCTTGAACTCACAACCCTGAGGTCAAGAGTTGCATGCTCTACTGCACGCCATCCAGGTGCTCCTTGAGTTAATTTTTGTGTATTTTGTGAAGTGAGGGTTGAGTTGTTTTTTTTCCCATATACATATCTAGACTGTTTATTTCCCATTGTATTATCTTGGCACATCTGTTGAGAAACAATCGACCGTATAGGCATGTATATATTTCTTCACTTTCTGTTCTGTTCCATTGATTTATATTTAATTGTATGCCAATACCATCTTGTCTTAACTACTGCCGCTTTATAGTGTGTCTTGAAATTGGGTAGTATAAGTCCTCCAACTTTGTTGTTTTTCAAAACTTCAGGACCTTTGCTTTTCCATACAAATTTTAGAATCAGCTTGTCTTTCTACAATAAAATCTGCTGGGATTTTGACTGGAATTGCACTGAATCTGTATATCTGGAGAATCAACATCTTAATAATATTGAGTCTTTGGATCCTCGTGTATGATATATCTCTCTATTTAATTAGGTCTTCAGTTTCAGTACTGTGTTATAGTTTTGGGTATACTGGTCTTACACATGTTTTGTTAAATTGATCCTGAGGTATTTGAAATTTTGATGCTATTATAAATGATATCAATTTTTAAAAAAATTTCAGTGTCCCATTATTTATTGAAAGTGCGACAAATAGAATTAACTTTCGTATATCAACATGTTGACCTCTTATCCTTCAATCTTGCTGCACTTATTCTAGTTCCTTTCGATTTTTTGGGATTTTCTACATAGGTGATTATGTTGTCTGGAATAAGAGAGTTATATTTTTTCCTTTCCAACCTGTAGGTCTTTTTGCACAGACTAGGACTTCAGCATAATGTTGAATAGAAGTGGTGAGAGGGCTTACCCTTGCCTTGTTCCTTATCTTAGGGGGAAAACCTTCTGAAAATGCGGTGTTAACTATAGATAGTTTGTGCTTGTGTTTTTTAAGGAATCTCTCCACTTTATCTAAATTGTCAGTTTGTTGGCATGAAGTTGTTCATAAGTTCCCTTATCTTTTTAATATTTGTAAGTTCTGGGGGTGCCTGAATGGCTCAGTTGGTTAAGCGTCTGCCTTCGGCTCAGGTCATGATCCCCAGGTCCTGGGATTGAGGCCCCCGAGTTGGGCTCCCTGCTCAGCGGGGAGCCTGCTTCTCCCTTTCCCTCTGCCCCTCCTACTCACTCATGCTCTCTCCCTCTCCCCCCACCCCCACTCAAATGAATAAATAAAACCTTTAAAAAATTCTTTTTGTAAGTTGTGTAGCCATGTCACGCACTCCTTCCTGACAGTGGCGGTTTTTGTTTTCTTCCTGTTTTCTTGATTCGTATAGCTAGACGTTTGTCAGTTTATCAGTCTTTTCAAATAATTAACTTATTGAAGCCTGTGTTATGGCCCAGGCATATTCTCAATGAGTATGCCATGTATACTTGGAAAGAATGTATATTCTGTGGTTGTTGGGTATTGTGTTGTATAAATATTTAATTGATTTTTAAAAATTACCTGTTTTCTAAATAACTGATTTTTGCTTTATACTATTTTTTCCCCTTCTACTTACTTAAATTCATTTTGCTTTTCCTTTTTCTAGCTTCTTACACTTTGATCACTGATTTTAATCTTTATTCTTTAAGCGTTTAATACTATACTATACATTTTTCATTAAGTGCTGTCTTAAGTGTGTCCCACAAATTTGAATATGCTACATTTTCTTTTATCAGTTAGGTCAAAAGATTTTTCTGTTTCCTTTGTGATTTTTTCTTTGACCCTTGGGTTATTAAGTGTGTAGTCTACTTTCCAAATATTTGGGGGTTTTCCATTATCTTGTTATCGATTTCTAGTGTAAGTCCATGGTGCTATTAGAATATACTGTGTGATTTTAGTTGTTTTAGAATTATGAATTCATGGAACTTTTGGGAACTGGAAGCTATTTGATTGTAAAATTAGGGCATTGATTGAGCCTCTGAGTTAATTTTTCTTCCTGTTTCAGGTGAGAGATCAAGCCCAGCGCTGTTCACGGGTTCTCCTGGATATTGAGGCGGGTGCTCCTGTTCTCCTTATCCCTGAAAGTTCCAGATCAAATAATCTGATTGTAGCAAATTTGGGGAAGTTGAAGGTCAAGAACAAGTTTCTCTTTGCTGGTTTTCCTGGGACCTTTTCCTTACAAGATAAGGTAAGCAATCAATATCCATTCCCTTTTCGGTCCAACTATTTGAGCGCCAGTTGAAGATTTCATATATTGCCAACAAGGTGACTTGTAACTGCTGTTACTTTTGTGGTGTATGCAGCTTGAACAATTTTTTTTGACATTTTATTGACATTTCAGTTAGCCTTTTAATAGAGATAGTATAAATTATAACCTTTACCAGTTGTATGCAGACAACCAACAGAACCAACCTTCTGTCTGTATAATGCTTTTCTCACAGGCTGACCTTATAAATGATCAACTTTTTACATGACCTATTTTTTTCAGCAGATGGGATTTGGCCCATGGTTTATCTGAAGCCGTTCATATCTTCATAATAAAATTTTATACAGTATGTGGCTTTACAGTTTAAAACTAATTTAGCACTTATTTATTTCTTATGACAGTGTTTAGAGGTAACTGGGCTGAAGATTATTGCTTTCATTTTACATTCATGTAGTAAATCACAGATTTGGCACCAGAGGTGGTCTCAAGAGCCCCTCCCACCCATTTCTGTAGTCCAGGAGACTAACGCTGCTGGAACTTGGGACCAGGTCTTGTTCTAGGTGTATGTTTTAACAGAGCCTTGCTGGTTTCCACGGCAGCTTTGCAGTATATTTGCTTATTAAGAACAAATTCATTTTAGCTTGTCAGAAAAGCACTTACTGAAATTCCCAGGTAGTTATGCCCATCTTTAGTCTAAAAGCTAATAACATAGGGAGAGAGCCTTTGAAGGAGGAGGTACAGAAGATTTCATTATGAGCTCTTGTGACTGGCAATAATAGCAGTAAATAGCCAACATTTGTTGGATGCTTCTTATATATTAGCCAGTGCTAAGTTCTTTACATATTTGTCCATTTTTTTTTCTCCTTAGCAACCTAAGGGGGTATCTGGTTTTATTAACCCCATTTTTCTTTCTTTCTTTTTTTTTTTTTTAAAGATTTTATTTATTTATTTGAGAGAGAGAATGAGAGACAGCACGAGAGGAAAGAGGGTCAGAGGGAGAAGCAGACCCCCTGCTGAGCAGGGAGCCCGATGTGGGACTCGATCCCGGGACTCCAGGATCATGACCTGAGCCGAAGGCAGTCGCTTAACCAACTGAGCCACCCAGGCGCCCTAACCCCATTTTTCGAGCTAAAGATATTGAGACTTAGATAGGGTAGGTCATTTCTTTTGGATAATACAGCTAGTCCCAGTACAGCATGGGCCTCAGACTTGGTGTGTCTGCCTTCCATACACTCTTAACTGTGATACGCCTTCACCTCCCACTATTACGGTTAGGCCTGTGTCAGGAGAGTTAACTGGGGAAGGCGGTCCCTGTGATGTGCCTTACAGGCCCTGGCCTGCATCGCTGTAACTCTTTTGAATTTTCTAAAGGGTGTGGCTGAGTTCATGAAAATAATTTCGAGGGAAGAACTCCAAAGATGATCACAGAAAAGATATAAATTTGAGCAGTTACTGTTTGCCTCTCTAGGTGTAGAAAGAAAAGAAAATGAAAAAGTGTGAGTAGGGTGCTAGTTCTTACCAGGACTTTGCCAAGGACCTCAGCTTGGTTCAGAAAGTAACAGGAGACTCTATTTGTTGGTAGTGCCTAAACTCAAATAATTTTGTTTTCAAATTACTGTCTCCATATTTTTCTTCATTTGTTTTACTTCTCACTCATCCATTTACTCACTCTTACTAAGCTACACATCCTGAGCTGAAAATATTTGATTCAGCGAGTGGGAGCGGGTAGAGTAAGAAGGGTGCAGACAGACAGCAAGAACGTGGCAGCCATATTTGTGTGTCATAACCTTGCCAGAGCGAGGGTGTTTGGACGAGGGGTTGAGGGGTGGGTTGTCCATATATCACCCCAGTTGTAGTCACTCAGAGAAACCAGATGCAGTGATGAGAGCAGAGGGTGACGCCAGAGCAGCAGTGTTCAGCGTTGGAGGGCGGAGCGCCACCACGTTTACCGCATAGCTTCGTAGACAGGCCTTCAGGCAGAGCTGATTGAGAACTCGCTTGTTGACCTCACTGTAGGAAGACCTCCTGTGGGAATGATAGGCCTTCCCTGCCTTGATAGGGAGATATAGGCTGCCACTTAGGTATGGTTTTTAAGAGAGTAAAAATAAAATCAGTCTCTAATGGTCTTTCACAGCAGGCCTAGTAGAGTACTGGTAACCTGGGTCTTTATGAAGAAAGTCTGTTTTCACAGTTGAGAGAGAAGCATTTTACTGTTCACTGACCAGAGTCTTAACATAAAAGAAAGATCCATTTGTGAAAAGAAAGATTGGTACCTGCTTCTAAAAGTTCTCGCTTCTAAAATTTTCTTAGTGTGAGGTATTTATAGTTAATATGACTAGATTTTTTTTAAAAGATTTTATTTATTTATTTGAGAGCACACGAGCTGGGGGGAAGGGTGGCAGAAGGAGACAGAGAAGCAGACTCCCCGCTGAGCTGGGAGCTCAATGTGGGACTCGATCCCAGGACCCCAGGATCATGACCTGAGCCGAAGGCAGACGCTTAACCGACTGAGCCACCCAGGCGCCCCAACATGACTAGATATTAAGCAAATGTATCAGAACTTGGTGTTTGCACATGAAGGTTGTCCTCACTGTCACCTGGGGACACTTTGTTCCAACATCTTGTTCCAGCTCTCCTGCCATCACTGCCCAAGGGAGAGTTGAATCCCTTCTTTGGAGCGGTCTTTTGAGCCGACAGTAAGTTCTTCAGGATATCTGTGTTTGTGGTAAATCTTTGTTTTGAGGACTAAATTTTTTAGGAAGAAATCAGCTAGAACCAGAATAGGTGATCAGGTTGAATAATACCATTTTTGTTCCTCTACCCTTCCTAAAAAGGTAAAGGACTGATGTTCTCTCTCGGTTTTATCTGTATATGGGCTCAGGAGCTAACTCAGATGTTAGCCTCTAAGAATTGCCAAAATATTGGAAGAATTTTTTTTTTTTTTAATTTTTTTTTTTTAAGATTTTATTTATTTGCGAGAGAGAATGAGATAGAGAGAGAGCATGAGAGGGGGGAGGGTCAGAGGGAGAAGCAGACCCCCTGCCGAGCAGGGAGCCCGATGCGGGACTCGATCCCGGGACTCCAGGATCATGACCTGAGCCGAAGGCAGTCGCTTAACCGACTGAGCCACCCAGGCGCCCTGGAAGAAATTTTTGCACATGAGTTTCCGTTTTGTTAAATAAGCCAAATAACAGCACATAGTTTGTGGCATTTTAATGAAAGTCTTTTCCTGTATTTGTTTTTGAGGATTTGATTTTAAGTGGCAGTGTGTACACGGCTCGCTCTTTCTTCAAGGTATAATACACTTTTTGCCTCCTGGTTATTCTGAAAAACCTTATGGGATTCAGCAGTCAATTCACATTCATATACTTTAAAAAGAAAGCTTTGAAAAACTAACTCTTTACCACATTACTTGGGAAAGCCTGCTTATCACCTTTTTGTCCCTTTGATGAGTCACTTCCCTCCTGTGTAGAGAAGGCCTTCCTAAGGACCATAAAGGGAACTTCTTTTGGTTTTTTGGCTTTAGGCAATAATATCTTGATGATCTGATTTCCTTAAATCCTAGAAAAACTTTTATCTTGTTACATGCCAGTGATTGTTCTGTAGAATTCCATAAGGGCTGCTTGGAGTGTGTCGCTTGGTGAAGTCTTTGTGATCAGATAAACCTATCTGTGGAGCTCACATCTCCACAGGCACAGTCAAGCTCAGTTGGTCTAGATGAAGTAAGAATTACTTTCTTCACCAAAAATCACTTTGCATTTACATTTTCCTTTTAATGTATTTGTATGTGTGAGGTTTGTGTGGTGTGCATTCCAGTGGTTAAAGAACAGGAGATAATCCTGAAATCAAAGCTCACAGAGGGGTTATTTGCCTTTGAGTTCCCCGACTCCAGTGTGTTTGGGATTGTTTTACACAAATCCATGTCTTAATGAGTGCAGGCTTGGATTTTTTACATATGCTTTTCCTTTCATTCTTCTCAACCACAACTCGAGCTTAAACCATAATTTCTAAGTCAGCCTTTTAAAAGCTTTGAGTTAATCTCCTCAAGCCATTGATTTATTTAAACCAACTACAGAGAGGATGTAGAGATGAATCAAGTCAAAGAGCAACAACTACTCTCTAGAGTTTAAATAAACTAAGCAAGGGGGAAGGTTTTTAATGTCGAAATAGTTAAATAAGAGCATTAACCTAGCAATTTGCCTTCCAAAAAAAAAAAATGTGGAAAGTAAGAACTGTTTTCTGGTGTGGTTTTTTTTTTCCACCATTACTTGTAAATCACTGTACTCAAGATAACTGGGAAGGAGAACAGTGTTACCATCTCCTTTTCAAATGCTGAGATGAGTAAACACATAGGGCAATATGGGCAGGAAACCTGTTCTTCCTCTCCCCTCCAACATCCCTGTGAAGGCGGGTCGATGGTGGTGAAGCCCTGCAGATAGGTAGCGCGGAGGCTTGGGTCGAGTTTAAAAGTCAGTTATGGAATCATTCGGGTGAAGAAGATTTCCCCTGTTAGCAATGAACTGACGGTACTAAGTATGTAAGAAAAGCGTGTAGTGTTTTCAGTAGAATTACAGAATTCATGTTACTCCGTGTTTGCCCTTAATTTTTATGCCCTTGAACAGAAACATAATAGGAATGGCCAGCCTCCTCTATGTTTTCCATTTTGTTTTCATTTGCACAGTTACTTAAAGAGATAAGAAATGTAAGCCCAAAGGAGTGACTTCTAGGAAGTGCAGACACGCAACCATGGCTTCATTCCATTGGAACCATATTGCGGTAGATACATTCTCTTAGAATAATAAGCCCCTCCCCTTCAGCAGAGCAACAACACATATGATAGGGCCGAGAGGTCTGCTTTCACTGTGTTTGACCTAGACTAAACCACCAACAGTTAGCATCTTAAGCCAACAGATAATATATTCCTGCAAGATTCCTGTAGTTTTCAACAAGTGTTGAATTATAAGTAACATCTCTGCAAATAATTACATGTGACAGGAAATGTCATGACCCTGTTACCCTTTTGTTTATGGGATTTGGGGGGCTTGGGAAGTGCCAAGTGTCACAGAGTCTTTGAAGAGCCCAGGAACTAGGATAGGACTTTCAGGAGAGTAAAGATGCAGTCACCCCCCATTCCTGCCTTCTAGTTTTACTTTATTTCTTCCCAGGAATCTGTGCCTTCAGCATCCCCAGCGGATACCCCCAAACACAGTATGAGGAAAATGACGAGCACGGAGGACCCAAAGGGGATGCATTCCGAGGGGCTGTTCATGATGCCTCCTGCTGGGATGAGCCTAGGCGGCCTGAGGAGTGAGTCTGTGCTGAGTACCTCGACCAAGCAGCAAGGGCAACAAGCCGCGCCCTCCTCCAGCCAGGTTTCCAGTAGTCCAGGTAAAAAAGGAGAAAGGAGCCGCATAGTGGGGAGTTCATGAGACTGTGGCAGGTGCCTCAGGGGGATGCATCAGAGTGGTAGCGGGTCTTTAGTGATAATCGGATTTTGATATTGCTTTAGAAAGCTTAAGAATCTTAGGATGTAGATTTTAGCAGTGAGTGACTTCTAAAATACAGTTAAATTAGCAAGACACAGTGTGAATAAAGGGATTTAGATGGTCTCTTAGGACTTTTTCCTTTAGGTCAAGGTAGTTGCCACAAGACGGTGATAGTACAACTAGAATGATTCCTGCATCCTTAGACACATCTTTGCAAGTCACTGTCAAGACACTGTTTTCTACTTAATTATTATTCTATTTAATTCTAAAAAAACAAAGAACTCTTAAAAGATATTAGTGTGAATTAGGTAACAACAGAGATACTGTAAGTAACAATTTTGCAAAGACAGGAGCCATCCAGTTATTGGTGGTTCTTCTCTAGAATTTAAGAATTAGTCATTCCAGATGAGAGCCTGATTTTGGCCTTTCGGGTTTTTTTTAAAAATTAAATTAAATTGAATTCAATTTTTTGTTTTAATTCTTGTATGTTAACATAGAGTGTTATATTAGTTTCAGGTGTACAATACAGTGATTCAACACTTCTTAATCACCCTGTGCTCATCATGACAAGTGCTCTCCTTCATCCCCATCACCCATTTCACCCATCCCCCTACCACCTCCCTTCTGATAACCATCAGTTCTCTATAGTTAAGAGTCTGGTTCTTGGCTTGTCTCTCTCTCTCTCCCTCCCCACCCCCTTTTTTCTTTGCTTGTTTGTTTTGTTTCTTAAATTCCACATAGGAATGAGATCATATGGTATTTGTCTTTCTCTGATTGACTTATTTCACTTAGCATAATACTCTAGCTCCATCCATGTTGTTGTAAATGGCAGGATTTCATTCTTTTTTATGGCTGAGTAATGTTCTATTGTGTGTGTGTGTGTGTATCACCTCTTTTTTTTTTTTAAGATTTTATTTATTTTTGTATGCGTGAGAGAGAGACAGAGAGAGCGCACAAGCAGGGGGAGTGGCAGAGGGAAGGGAGAAACAGATTCCCCACTGAGCAGGGAGCCCGACACGGGGCTCGATCCTAGGACCCTGGGTTCATGACCTGAGCTGAAAGCAGACGCTTAACCGACTGAGCCACCCAGGAGCCCTATATACCACCTCTTTATCCATTCATCACTTGATGGATACTTGGACTGCTATCATAATTTGGCTATTGCAAATACTGCTATAAACATTAGGCTCATGTATCCCTTTGAATTAGTGTTTTTGTATTTGGGAGTAAATACCCAGTAGCGTGATTACTGGATCATGGAGTAGTTCTATTTTTAATTTTTTGAGGAACCTCCATACTGGTTCCTGAGTGGCTGCACCAGTTCGCATTCCCACCGGCAGTGCAAGAGGGTTCCCCTTTCTCCGAATCCTCGTCAACACCTGTTGTTTCCTGTGTTGTTGATTTTAACCATTCTGACATGCATGAGGTGGTATCTCATTGTGGTTTTGATTTGCATTTCCCTGATGATGAGTGATGTTAGCATCTTTTCATGTGTCTGTTGGCCATCTGGATATCTTCTGTGGGGAAGTGTCTGTTGATGTCTTCTGCCCATCCTTAAATTGGATTATTTGGGTTTTGTTGAGTTGTATAAGTTTTTATACTAACCCTTTATCAGATATGTCATTTGCAATATATTCTCCCATTCAGTAGGTTGCCTTTTAGTTTTGTTCTTTCCTTTGCTGTGCAGAAGCTTTTTATTTTGATGTAGTCTGGCCTTTTTGTTTTGTTTTTAAATTTATTTTTATTTTTTAATCTTTTTTTATTTAATTTATTTAAGCAGGCTCTGTGCCCAGTGCGGAGCCCAACTTGGGGCTTGATCTTATGACCCTGAGATCATGACCTGAGCTGAAATCAAGAGTCGGACGCTTAACCGACTGAGCCACCCAGGCGCCCCTATTTTTATTTTTTAATTTAAGTTATCTCTACACCCATCATGGGGCTTGAACTCAGGACCCCAAGATCAAGAGTTGCATGCTCCTCCCACTGAGCCAACCAGGCGCCCCTGGCCTTTTGGTTTTTAAATGTATTCTGGGTAGGTGATGGATAGGATAAATTAGAGAGGGAAACAGAATGTGATTCGCCACAAAAATCTGTCCAGTGTGATAAGGCTTTGAGAGATGTGGGACACTCACTGAGAAGGCTGTTGCCTGTCTTTTGTTCTGTGCAAGGACTAATGGTACTAGGTACTACTCCTGTAGTCCCTTGTGGTCCTGGAGGTGACAGGAAAGTGGCTTTTGGTTGGATTGATGATTAAATGAGATTATCCTAATCATCATCACAAGGTTGTTGAACACTTACTGTGTGCCAGATATCATGGCATGTTGTTCCATAAATCATTGCATTTGACCCCGTAGCACTCCTATAGAGTTTTATTTTTATCCTCCTTTTACACACGAAGAGACAAAGACTTAGAGAGATGAAGTAGCTTAACTTGCCCTGGGTTGTGCAGATAGTAAGTGGCAGAGTTGGACTATGAACTTACGCAGTTTGACCTCAGAGTCCGAATCCTTAACCTAAGTGACACTGTCTACCAGTCTCTATACATAATGTGCATGGAGCGTGGAGGGGGTGCGCACACAGTGCCACCTGACACTTGTTACCTTCTGCCATTGCTATGAGGACAGTGATGAGTAGGAGGAAGGCCAGCCTTCTGCATAGGCGGATGCCTATGAGAAATGATTTGGGATGTTGTAGAGATCGATGGAAAGATCTCTCTCCAAAAGTATTTCTCTTTCCAGTTTGCTGTTTGTTTCTGGAATTTCTTTGTTTGTGATTAAGATGGGATTAAAGCAGTGGTTTTCAAACTGCTCTGTGTATCCTTAGGGTTCCATGATAACCCTAGGGAATCTCTGAAACCCTTTACCCCCTCCACCACCCGCTTCTACCAGATCAGTTCTACTTTTCTCTCTTCCACGTATTTATCAAAATAGTAAAAAATAAAGAACTGCTGGGAGGGGGGTGGGAGGATGGGTTAGCCTGGTGGTGGGTATTGAGGAGGGCACATTCTGCATGGAGCACTGGGTGTTATGCACAAACAATGAATCATGGAACCCTGCATCTAAAACTAATGATGTAATGTATGGGGATTAACATAAGAATAAAAAAAATTAAAAAAAAAATAAAGAACTGCTGTATTTATTTATTTATTTATTTAGTGTGTGTATGTGTTTTAATGTGCATTTATTTGATGACTAATGAGGTTGGATATATTTTCATATACATACTGGGATGATTTTCTTTTTGTAGTAAATTGCCTATCACATTCCTTGCCAATTTTCCTACTCACGTATTCTTTTCTTACAGATTTTCAAATCTTTATAAAGTGGGGCTGTTTCCCTAATATCTGTCAAATATATTGCAGTTTTTTTCCAGTTTCTCCTTTGCCCTTTTTGTTCATGATGTCTTGTAGAACTCTTTAATTTCCATATAGCTAGATCCATTGTTACTTTATTTTGTGTGTTCCGCTTCTGATAACACACTCAGAAACACCTTCCCCATGTTTTATCATCCCATGGGACAAATACCCTTAATTATTTTTTAAAATAACTCAGAATTATTTTGTTAAGTTCCCCCCCCCCCCACATACCTCAAAATTCCCTTTTGGGATTTTGATTGGGATTATATTAAATAAATAGATTAATTTGGTGGAGAATTTATAAATTTACAATTTTATATTAGACTATAAGCTTCATGAGGGTAAAGGTATTTGTATGTTCTGTTCACTGCTGTATCCTAGAATAATGTCCTGGACTTAGAAAAGTAACTGGTGCAGAGTAGGTGTTTTAAAAATATTTGCACAAATGACTTTTCAGTCTGAAGAACTGACATGTGTAGTACGGGCTGAATGCTGATGTTATAATTTGACTCTGCCCCTCTGCGTAGGGGATGAGAGAGGTGCCAAGCAGGCCCCTAAATGTGGACACAGTGAGATGTCCTAGGAAAGATGAAATGGGGCAGGAGGAAAGAACAGAGAGGACCCAGCTGAGATCAAGAGGGGAGGGTGATGCTGTTCAGATAGCGAAGGGCTTGGCAATTTTGGGGAGACAAAGGCCAGTGAGCCTGAGGCTTCAGGAGCAGGGGGCAGAATGGCTTGAGATGAAGTTGGAAAAGTAGGCAGTGGGCTTATGCAGGGTTTTATAAGGATTGAGGGGGAGTTTTACAGAAACAACTTTGGATTAAGCATAATCATTAAAGTGTAGGAGGAAGAGAATGTTATGGTCTCATTTATTTTTTTAAGGATTACTCAGGTATTTTGCGGGCAGAATGGTTTTGTGAGGGCCAGAGGGAATGGCGTAGGTATATGGGAGGGGAGTTTCTGGGGGGCCAGGCAGAATGATGGTGGTTTGGATGAGATCGCTGGTAGCGGAAATGATTACATATTTGTTTGAGAAAAGAATTTCGGTGCTGGAAAACTTTGTAAGCCTCTGGGTTGCGTCCTCTCTACATGAGAGCCCTGTAGGATATCCTTGAGAGGGATGGCTGTCCAATCATGTCAGTCATAAATCCTTCAGGCTCAGCTCGTGTCTCAGGACAGCAGCATGTGCGTGACACGGAGGGGGAGCAGACGGGAAGTGTCTAGCGCAGGGAGCGTGACATAGGGAGGCCGTGGTGCCAGAGTGGAGACTTTTGGACACTCAGGTTTTTGAAGTGGACGGTTCTGAACATTTTCCAAAGACAGGATGAACTTTGTTTAGCTTTTTAGTTTTATTCAGAGCAGGTCCTTTCTGGGTCTTACTTTCTTCATTCTCTCTCTTTCCGTGGGTCCATGTAGAAGACCACGTCTGCCTGCTGGACTGCATTGTCGTGGACCTACAAGACATGGACATCTTTGCTGCCGAGAGACACCCACGAGAGTATTCTAAGGCCTCAGATGACAGCAGTGGAGATCTGGTATTCCCTTCCTATTTTGTGCGGCAGACGGGAGGGAGTCTCCTCACTGAGCCTTGTCGGCTGAAATTGCAGGTGGAAAGGAATTTGGACAAGTGAGTGGTTTACATCTGGATAATAGTCTATCATAGGTAGAATCTTAATCACTTGGAAATCAGTGCTGTGAAGGTAAGTCTGGGAGAGAATAGGTGGTTTTCACTTATTTCTTCTATGTAGCAAATGTTTATTGAGTCCCAGCTGGGTACTAGATGTGAGGGCTACTGTGATGGGGAGGAAAACCTGTCTTTATGGAGCTTATGTTGTGTTGATATAGGGCTATAAGAAGGCAAGTTAGAAGGTGATTCTAATTTAGAGTTTGACTCAGTGTTATAAACTGTGTTAGGGGATTGCCCCTGGGGCCTTGGAAACAAAGACGAAGGGGCATGATGTAGCATGGCTTTTGGTGGACGTAGGGAGGTGGTGATGGCAGGGAGAGTATTTTGGAAGAGGTGACATATGGATTATATGTTCCAAGCACAATAGATTCTGGACCTGGTGTTGCTACTTACCCTGGAGCTCCATTTAATCAGAATAACTGTTGAGACGCAGTTCTGCCCATTTTGCTCCATTAAGCAATCTGAAAGTACTCCATAAAGGCTAATGAGCTGACTCTAATTTACCTTTTCATTGGCCTCAAACACAGGGTGCTCATTTCTGCAGATTAGAGCATTGCTTCAGTTGTCATTACTTCCATGGGATCTTTCGGGAAACGTCTTGAATATAAATGTTCCCAGACCCGACCTGAGACCAGCAGAACCTGAGTCTCAGGGCCGAGCCTCAGTACACGTGAGCAAGGTCCCCTGGTGGTGCTCATGCTGGCCTGGTCCACGCGCACGGCTGGGAGCTGCTGCACCCCGGGCACGATTGCCCCTCTGTTTGGGGCATTCATTTTGGAGAAAGCAGCAACGCTTGCATTTCAACTACAGGCAAAGACGGGGCGTGGCTGTCAAGTAATGGAAGATGTTCTTGTTTGCCGCATTTTGACAAGCAGGCTCGTTACTTGTGGGGAGTGTGATTTTAATCCGTCTTTGGCCACTCCCTTCGTGGTTCTTGGGTTTGGGCGAGCCATTTAATGCCATTTTTTGTTTCTCTCTGGATTAACGGCACCATGTAGCTGCTCTCTCTGGGATTTTTGCATTTCATTCTTACTTGTTACTTGAGTGCTCCCTGGCTGGCGCTCAGTTACGCTTGGCATGGGCTCTCTCTGGTTTTACTGGCCTAGCAGTCTTAGGAGGAGCTTCATTATTTAGAAATAGAACACTTTGTTTTCTTTTCAAGTAATGCTTTCCCCCCAAAAAATGTGCTTTGTTACTCTGATTATGTAAATTTGACCCTCTTCGCTTCCATCAGTGTTTATGTGCAGGTGATTATACTGTTAGCCCCAATAAGGTGGTGGTAACTCAGTACGAGATACCCTCTCAGCTGCTTGCACCACAGGAACAGGAAGCTGAGAGGGCGCCGGGTAGTCCTTTCCAGCTTTTTGTGTGGCTTGCATCACTGTTCTTTCTTTACTTGATCATGTATAGGTTTTTCTCTGCAAAGTAATTTTTTACATTCCTCTACTTTCAAACCCCGTCCTCTACTTTACATACGCAGACCATGCTGTCTGCAGGATCCATGGTGCCCACTTCTCCCCGGGAGGGTCGGGGAAAAGCTCTTCAGTGTGGGGACGAGGTATACTAACCCCTGACCCGGGCATCTCAACCCTACTCCTGCCCATCTCAGCAGAGACAAGTAATGGATTCAGACTTTATCCTGAAGTCCCATTTAGGTTCGGTATGAAACTCTGGTGTTCGCCTTTAGTTATCATGAAATCTGAAGAGTTAAATGAAGAGACTGCCATTTCTTTATTGCCTCCCCAACTATAATCTTTAAGCTCTTCCTGGATCTCATGAGATTTTTCCTTATTAATAGTTACTTAGCTAACTCAGATTTCGGGACTTTATAAATGCCTATTTTAAGAGAAAAGGGGCTTTTTGTAGCTGAAGCAGGACACTCAGTTGTGCTCATGTGCTTCCTTTGGAGCCACATGAAATTTTTATTATTGGAATTTGGAAATGAACTGATGGATAATGTAGGCGGGTATCTTTTAGCTCTTTCTTACGTTTGGGTGTGAGCTTTGTCAGTGTTAAGTTACTGATTTGTTTGCCAAAGTGACCTTTTTTCCTTTCCTCAGAGAAATAAGTCATACTGTGCCAGACATATCTATCCATGGCAACCTCTCCTCAGTCCACTGCTCCCTGGATTTGTACAAATACAAGCTGATCCGCGGTTTATTGGAGAACAACCTCGGAGAGCCCATAGAGGAATTTATGCGGCCTTACGATTTACAAGACCCAAGAATTCACGTGAGTGAGACCTCGTGCTGTCCCATAACCCTTAACTCTTGCAGTCCTAGCTGATGGCCACCTCGTGCGTGGATCCTTCCAGCTCACCTGCAGAGAGAAATGGAACAAGCAGGTTATTGTCTTGACATATTAACCCCCTTTTCAGATTGGCATTTTCCTCTTGCAGACTGTTCTCAGTGGAGAAGTGTACACGTGCATGTGCTTCCTCATCGATATGGTGAATGTAAGTCTGGAGCTGAAAGATCCAAAAGGAAAAGAAAGTACTGGGTCCTTAGCCAGGTACGACTCTCATGGTACTGGTTTATGCCTCGTGACCGGCCTGGTGTAACAGTGTTGCAAACAGTACACGTTTCACTTCAGGGGATTCACTTTGGCCTAGAGCAGAGGTTGCAGAATGGAGGCTCGCTTCCGCGACTGGAGGTGGTCTGCACAGTGCTTTTTGGTTGGTCTACGTGGTGCTTGTTCAAAGTTTAAATTCATTGCTTTATCAGTACCACGTTTCAGTGACCTCCACACCTGGTGCTGAAACCGATGCGTTTGAAAGAGCTGCGGAAATTATGCATAACTTTCCCAAGAATCTACTGGCGTTGGTTTTTTTTGTTTTTTTTTATGGCGGCACGGTTTAAAAAAAATCGTATTGTTGACACACAATGTTATGTTAGTTTCACGTGTACTACGTCGTGATTCAGCTTCTCTGTACGTTTTGCTGTGCTCACCACAGGTGCAGCCAACCATCTGTCACCGTAAGACATTACTACAGTACTGTGACTGTGTCCCTTGTGTTGTACTCTTGATCCCCGTGACTTACTCATTCCATAGCTGGAAGCCTGTACCTCCTGCCCCCCTTCGCCCATTCCCGTCCCCACCCCACTGAACTCCAGAACCACAGTCGTGGAAAGCTCCTGATGCTGCTAATGGTATCTGTAGAGTACCCCTTCAGCCTTGTGCGGTATCTGTACGCGTGCTGGGAGAGACGGAAGGGCCCCCGCAGTTGTACGGTAGTTGCCTGGGGTGGGGTAAAGTGTAAGGCTTCAGTGGAAAAAGTTGTATCAAAATACATTCCTAATGTAATCTTGCTGCTGTGCTGTGTCACCAACAGCTTAAAAAATAATAATAAATAAAAACTGCCGGGGTGGGGGCAAAAGGAGGTGACAGACAGGCAGACACAGCAGTGATTGAGAAAAATGAAGACGTTTTTCTCCTGATGCTGTGTGTCCCTGGTGGCCCTCAGGCTGTTCTGTGGCCATGGTCACTGTGGCTGACAGGGCAGCCAGCGTCTCGATGTGCCAGTGAGAAAGACGAGAGTCCCGGAGTGGTCTTGAATGGCACTTAAAGGTGTCGCACACCTCACGGAGTTAGAGCACGGTCCCACAGAGTGCAGAGGGGTCCGAAGTACAGGCTGGGGGTTGTTTGAGTAGGGGAGACCCAGTGCTAATCAGGGAGCGGCCCTGCTCACTGCCTCCCCGGCCAACATTTAAAAACTGGGGGACTTGACATCAAAAGTTTGGATTTCCGCCTCTTTTAAGAGTCAAAGCTCTTGAAAGCTTTGACAATACTGGGCCCATGTGTTCACTGAGGAGCAACTTGGGCTGCCTTTAGATAGGGCGTGTTTTGCCTGGTGACTCACTTTGTGTATCACTTGCACGGTCTGGGTGGACCAAGAATTTGTGATTACTGGTGTGGAACCTTGAAGACCGCATTGTGTTTTCACACCTGATAACCTTTTCATTTTGATCTCTTGACAATCATGTGAGGTTTGGCAGATATGACTTCTTTTTCTAGATGGAATTTTTAATCTAGTGTAAGATCATATGGCTGGAAAAGTGGTTCAGTATTTGAAAATAGGACTTCAAAGTCTAGAAATTTCCCTACTGAAACACTCCTTTCTTTCTCTTCTTTGTCTTTCCCTTGAGAATCCATCCTGGCCTATAACTAACTCAGTTGAATCAATGGTATAATGAAGCTTGTGTCCCAGATTGTCTTGTAAGCCAGCATTTTTTTTTTTTCCTGATGACTAGCTATGCCCTTAGTTTTTTACAAAATGAAATAATTCTGTACGGAATGTCATGATGGTACTGAATAAATTATGAATTGCACGTTGCAGCTTTCTCTGTTATTAAAAAAAAGGCAGTATCAAATGCGCTTCCTCTTGGTGGATCAGTTGCATTATTTCTCTATATGAAGAGTATTATTTGTTCTGGTCGCTTCCAGGAAGCTATAGTTGTTAAATAAAAATTTGGCAGACTCCGGAGAGAGAACCCTGCAGGCAGGCTAGGAGTTGACAGATGAAGGTCTAAAGGGACCCTTCACATCCCTCGGGGATTGTTACACATATATAGCCTTCTCAGACTTGAGATGAGAAAGGAGAATGCTAATGCACCCAGAGCATAGTAGATAACGTTATTCCTCATGGAGTTCCTGTGGACAAGATCATCTTCCTGGAAATGAAAAGTAAGAGGGCACAGTGACACTAAGTCCTTCTTGAGGAGTCTGTTAACAAAATCAGTGAAAGTTACTCTCCTTCATAAAACTCAGGTGTACTTATGATTTTGTTCTGTTGTCTTGAACTTAATTTTGTGAAATGGAAGAGTTTAGTATCTTGTCTGCTTTCTCCCTTTTAGATTCGACTTCAAGAAATGTAAACTGCTCTATGAAAGCTTTTCCAACCAAACCAAGTCCATTAACTTGGTTTCCCATTCCATGATGGCTTTTGACACCCGCTATGCCGGGCAGAAGGCCAGTCCTGGCATGACAAACGTATTCAGCTGTATTTTTCAGCCTTCCAGGAACAGCAGCACTACCCAAGGATCCATTCAGATGGAGCTGCATTACAGGTAATGGATCCAGACCCTGACTCTGCATTTCTTTATCAAGAAACTTCCTTTTGTGGCCGGTGGGCCAAGGCTCTGTCAGCTGTAGAACATCACAGGACTGAGGAGTCACTGAAAAGATAAATAGAAAATGGCTCACCAGTGCCGCTCACAGTGTATTAACTTAGTATTCCTACCACATTGCAGTTGCATTTATTGGCCAAAAGATGTCTCTGTTGCCTTAAAAAAAGTTTAGAATTAGACCAGAGTCTTAAAAGCAACCTCCCTGTAGACTGTTCTAATATGTAAAGTGAATTGAGGCAGGAAGAAATGACTCTTGTTTAAGGGGAAAGAAGACATTTGGTCTATAGAAATTATAGGAAGGAAGGTGGTTTTGACTTGCATTATAGATTTATCTACACACATCTTGCTAACCCACTTCTCCATTTAAAAGGGTGTTAGCCTCTTTGGACTAGATTATGTTTCTCTTCCTGGTATTATGCTAGGAAGTGGTGTGTGTGTAATGAGTGTATGTTTTGGAATCGTACAGATCTGGGCTCAAAACCTTGATCTGCCACCTTCTAGCTATGTGTCCTAGGACGAGTTCAGCTACTTTGACCTACAGTTTTCTTCTCTGTAAGATAGAAGAGGATGACTGTACCCACCTCACACGGTGGAGGCAGTAATTCTGTAAGTAAGTAATTCTGACCTGTTGCTTGGCACAGATGGTAGCTCTTATTATTATTACTGATGTAGCTGGTGTTATTTATGATACACTACTGTAAGGTTTTAGGGCTAAGTGAGGATAGGCCTGAAAACTGTGAAAAATTAGATTTGATCTAAAATCCTCCATCGCTTCTTGGCCTTTTGGCTAAGATCAAGTGTAGTATCTGTTCTTATCAGTTTAATATCTGATCTAAAATCCTCCAATGCAAATCCAAAAGGAGACCTTTGGAAGCAATGCCAGTTCTATTCTATTAGTGCTTAATGTTACCAGATATGCTGTAAATACAAACTAGTGAATAAGAAGGCTGGGAAAAACTTCATGGAAAAAAAAAGATCAAGATTATTCTTGTATTCATATACTTGAATGTAGTTGATATTTCAGTGTGCTGCACAGTGAATTCTCAGGGTTGAGATTTCTTTTAGGGAGAGGTTGTGGTCACTCTCCATATGCATTTAGGAAGTCTAGCAAAGTAGATAGACCTTTTCCTGAACTTTTTGGATGTTCAGAAATGAGAGTGCTCATTGCCTCTTACTGAGCCCTTCCAGGAGCCAGGCATTCTCCCTACTTTTATACTTAAATCCTCCTGGCAAGTCTGCAAAGTGGGTGACTTCTGTCCAATTTTATAGCTGCAGCAATAGAAGCTAGGAGGGCATTGAGTACCTCTCCAAGGTCACACGGTGGATGAGTGAAGTGGTCAGGACTCGCACCAGGGCCTTTGATCTTAGCGCCCACGTCCCTTCAGACAGTCCTCAGGTGTGGCCACTGCGTGTCTCATGATCTGGCTGACTGCAGTCGGATGCTAGGCTTGCTGTGATTTGCGGTTCTTTTGTTTGAAGATGTTTATCTGAGCAGGAGGCTTCCAAATATTTGGTCCTTCTGCAGAAACAATTTCTTTTGGGTTTGCTATATTATTATTGATCTAGCTTCCTAATCTATCAGCTAGTTGTCTCACCGATCACATTTTTAATATACAAGGAGCCTTGAAATATTACTCTGTTTATATACTGGAGGTGTGTAATTTCTTGGAGCCAAATGGTAAAGTCTTACCTTAGCTCTTGTGAACAGAAATACCATTGTGAGTGAGAGGGAGTTAACATGTTCTCTTGATTGGAACTTTTGAACGCTTTCTGTGTCTCAAGAAGAATTGCTCTTCTGTTGGGATTTTGTGTGTCAAATATAAATCACTTCACAGTGTTTAAAGGCTTGAAATATTTTCCAGAAAAGGGTATCAGACATACTTTGACTTTTCAGTTAGTGCATAACTCTGACGATCTATGTTCAAAATGGGGTGGAAAAATTTTACTGAGGGCAACATTTTTTCTCTAATACAAAAGAGTAAAGTGTTTCTGTGAAAAATGCCATGTCTGTATGAGGGAGACATGCATCACTGTGCCCTTTCTCTAGAGGCAGTGAGCCAGGTTTAGGAGAAACAAGAGACTAGAGAAGCCAGACTTAAAAACATCTCAGAATCAGCTTTTGCTGAATAGGAACCCCTTTGGGGGGAGGTAACCAGGTACGGGTAGTAGCTGGAGCCCCAGAGTCACTTTTGGGCTCATAGAACAAAGTTCAACCCAGAAAACCATATAAAGGTGTCCTGAGCCCACTTTCCTTTTGTCCTACCCATTTCTGTCCACTCATATTCTAGTGGGGCCATACCAGGGTTTGAGATGAGGCTTGGGGTCCTCCTTGGGCTTTTACCTCAAATAGAGAATTTGGGGTAATAGGGCCTACAAAACCAGTATTGTCTCTCTCCTTCTGCCAACTCCACTTCTGGGGTGCTTGGAGTTATGCCCACATATAAATGTCATCTTATTTGTCCTCCTTCTCAAGCTAAAGATCTGCGCTCTCTGGTCAGATCCAGCTGGAGAATTAGTACTAGTATGTACATTTGATGTTTGTAAAGAAGTGATCCCCCAAACATCAAAGAAAGGGTGCCTCACTGATCTTGAAATAGCCTATAGGGAAAGCATCTAACATTCACCAAACACACACCTGTTATCTTTTACAGTGTTCATATTTCTCATTTTGTAAGTGAGGAAATAGGCTCAGAGAAGGTAGGCGACTTATCCAAGGTAACACAACTTGTAAGTGACTGGATTTGACCCTGTGATCTTTCTACTGCACCAGGATTTCTCAGCTTCGGCACTGTTGACATTTTAGGTTAGATACTTCCTTGCTGGGGGGCTGTCCTGTCCGTTGCGGGATGTTTAGTAGCATCCCTGGCCTCTGCTCACTAGATGCCCATAACAAACCATGCCCCCACCCCGTGTTGTGACAAGCACAGATGTCTCCAGACACTGCCAGAAGTCTCCTGGGGGACAAAATCACTCCTGGTTGAGAACTGCTGGATGACACTATACTGCTTTCTTACAGCATAAAAATGTGATTAGCTTTTGAAAACTCACACTGAATATCTTATTAAACCAATGTTTAGAGTTTATTGATACCCAGAGTGGTCAATTTAAAAAATACTGGAAAAACACCTGCCCATGCTGAGTAGTATACTTGCAAGTTAATAAAATACATTTCTCTTTTCCTGTTTTTTTTTTTAAATCTTTTTCCTTGCAGATCTACGAAGGATTCATCCTGTTTTACGGTAGTTCTCAACAATCTGCGCGTGTTCCTCATATTTGACTGGCTGCTGCTAGTCCATGATTTTCTTCACACTCCCAGCGATATTAAGAAACAGACTAATGTTACTCCTTCTCGCCACCGTAACTCTAGCAGTGAATCTGCTGTAGTCCCCAAAACTGTGAAAAGTGGAGTAGTTACCAAGCGGTCTTCTCTTCCTGTGTCTACTGAAAGGCACCTGGAGGTCAAGGTCAATGTAACAGGTGAGCATATGTAGGTGTGAGTCACTGATTCTCAGTATGCATGTTAGGCTCAATATGTATCTTCTAGGATGATTTTTCTATCACCTCTGTATTTTGATGTGAGCACATACACATTTGCATACAGACCAAGAGACCAACAGGTGTCGAAATTCTTGACCTCCATTTTCTGGTGTGAACTGCTGGCTCACATTCAGGCTGCAGGGTTCTGGGCCCTCTGCTCGGCCTGTCCATGGCACATGCCCAGCTTGAGTACTGCCTGGCCAGTGGTGTTTTCCCCAAGTGTTAAATCTGGCTTCAATTTTCTGTTTGATCTTCAGTGCTCTAACAGATGTGCCTTACTGAGTTTAGGCAAATCTGATGTGTGAAAATCTGTGTAAAGATAAATAAGTGAGGGGATCGTTATTTTCTTTACAAAAAGAATATGTTCCTTTACAAACAGATTTACTGTGGTTTTTGTTAACTAGCGAACTCTCCTAGTAGATCTGTATGTATTTGTGTGTCTGTTGTGTTTGTGATGTAGCCCAACAACTGCTCAGTGGTTTGGAAGAAACTGGCCAGCGCGGTGCGCTTTAAATGGATTTAGTTTCAAAAGTTCAGTCTAAACATGGATTTTGATGAAAATGAAAAGTAAATTTGCCATGTACAAACGAGTAGAAAACTGCATTTAGTAATTTCTAAAAAATCTACGTTAAATTAGTATATGTTCTTTGTAAACAACTTGAACAGCTATGTAGATGATGATGTGCTTTCCACTGCCTGACCAGCATTAGGACGTGTATCTATTTCTGGGATTTTAAAACAGGTCATTGCTTGGAGAAGGGATGATTTCCTGGGCTTCTGAAATATCTCATAGTCCTCCCAGGAGACTTAGCTTAAAAATACATTCTAAAGATTTTTTTTTTTAATTTATTCATTAGAGAGAGAGAGAGAGAGCAAGCCAGAGCACAAGTGGGGGGGTGAGGGGGGCAGGAGGGGCAAAGGGCAAGGGAGAAGGAGACTCACTGCTGAGCGGGGAGCCTGACATGGGGCTCGATCCCAGGACCCTGAGATCATGACCTGAGCCAAAGGCAGACGCTTAGCTGACTGAGCCACCCAGGTGCCCCTTAAAAATACATTTTAGGGCGCCTGGGTGGCTCAGTTGGTTAAGCAACTGCCTTCGGCTCGGGTCATGGTCCCGGGGTCCTGGGATCGAGTCCCGCACCGGGCTCCCTGCTCTGCGGGGAGCCTGCTTCTCCCTCTCCCACTCCCCCTGCTTGTGTTCCCTCTCTCGCTGTGTCTCTCTCTGTCAAATAAATAAATAAAATCTTTAAAAAAAAAAATACATTCTAAAGAGAGAAAAGAAACTGCATCCCTGTCTTTTCTGCCTGTGCTGTACTCTTTTGGCTCAGCTGGGCCTGGCCAGATACAGAGAATTTGTTCAGGGTGGCAGTGAAGCAGAGTGTCGACAACCATCCTGGAGAACAAGTCTTGTTGGCTAATGTGTTGTGTATTGTGTGTTGTTCCCCACCCCCCGGTGTAAATGCATTGCCTAGTTTGCAACAGCGTGGTGCTTTCCAGCTTCCCAGCTTTGGCTTGGTTGATAACACTGTCCTTTCCAGGCACGGAGTTTGTGGTGGTTGAAGATGTGTCCTGCTTCGATACCAATGCCATTATTCTCAAAGGCACCACCGTGCTCACCTATAAGCCACGATTTGTCGATCGCCCCTTTTCAGGGAGTTTGTTTGGCATTGAGGTAAGAAGTCTATGTGTCGATAAAAAATGAAATGTTTGGCTTAAGAGGAAGCACTTGGAAGAGAATTTTACCTCCTCAGCTTTCATTAGGGGAAATAATTGATGGAGTCAGTGAACTCTGGCCCCCCCTCTTCGTTTTGTCCTCAAATCTGCCAGGCTATCCTTATATGTGAAATCAGTCCTCCAGTGTCAGGCTGTAAATATGCCGAGAGACTGGACCTCTTGCACTTACATCATCTCTTGAGAAGTTTGGCGAGACTCTTCTAGTCCCTAGTACTCTGTCAGGCCCTTCCGCTGCCCTCAGCATCTACGGGTCTAGTCCTGGGCAAATTAGTCAAGATGGGGAAGTGGTCCTCATTTCCCCACGTCACCGTCCCTGCGTTGAGTTGTCTCTGTGAAGACCTAGGGCTTTGTGGTCTTGGCAACTTGTTTATAAAAGGTGTGAAGGATTTTATGTGTAGTCCTTTTAGGAATATCTAATCTGTAAAAGGATATCTCTAAAAAAAAAAAAAAGGTAGTAGGAAGGGAAAAATGAAGGGGGGGAAATCGGAGGGGGAGACGAACTGTGAGAGACTATGGACTCTGAGAAACAAACTGAGGGTTCTAGAGGGGAGGGGGGTGGGAGGATGGGTTAGCCTGGTGATGGGTATTAAAGAGGGCATGTTCTGCATGGAGCACTGGGTGTTATACGCAAACAATGAATCATGGAACACTACATCAAAAACTAATGATGTAATGTATGGTGATTAACATAACGTAATAAAATTTTAAAAAAAAGGATATCTCTAGAGAGGCATGCATAACGTAATGGAGTGAGTCTCTAATAGTGCTCTTGAGGCTCTAATTTAATCTCATGAAGGAGATAATTTGCATTGGAGTGGTCTTCGTAGCCTGAACATTACAGTATGCAATATTAAGTATAAACTGCTCTGTGTCTTTTATTTATTTATTTATATATTTTTTAAAGATTTTATTTGAGAGAGAGAGCACATGAGAGGGGGGAGGGTCAGAGGAAGAAGCAGACTCCCTGCTGAGCAGGGAGCCCGATGCGGGACTCGATCCCAGGACTCCAGGATCATGACCTGAGCTGAAGGCAGTCGCTTAACCAACTGAGCCACTCAGGTGCCCTGCTCTGTGTCTTTTAAAGTCAGGGGTTGTGGAGAGAGAAGGAGAAATGAGGCAGATTATTATTTCTCTCTAGTGTTCTTAATCCAGTGATCTCCGCTAACGTTCCTCTTGTTATAATATTAGAATATTTGGTCCAGGTTACTCATCATTTCCTTTCCCTTTATGATTGAACTCTTCATGCCCTATTCTTCCCAGTGGTATTTCAGAGGTTGAATGAACAAAACTTATTTTCACTGTCAGCAGCATATGGACACTTTTTTTTCTCTCATCAGATATAGCTGAATAAAACCTGTAGAGATTTCACTTCTTGATTACTTGTTTCTCTCATGTAAAGAAACCTCAGTTTGAGAGGAAGGATTTACATGCTGGTGTGATGTGAGTTGATCATGAAATTGTAGTTCGTCTGCTTTCCAGGCCTCTCCAGTACCAGCTTTGAATGGAAAATGTTGGTGATTGATTAATGAACTGTCAGGTACAACTGAGTTTTGTGTAGCAGAAGGCCCTGAAGAAAAAAGGAAAATGAAACTTTTTTTGCTCTAAAGTCTTAGAAAAACTATATGGCAAAATATTTGAGATTCTTGGAAATTCCTTTCAGTCTTGTTCCTCAGGCAGCACAATTGGATCTAAATTTTAAGACCACCCCCACCCCCCACCGCCGCCCCGGTACATCATTGGGGGAGAATTTATAAAGGAAGCCAAATGAGTTGATTTTGAATATAGTAAAGGAGCTTGGTTTCACATGTTTTCCAACAGCACTAGGAAATGCTCCCCACCCCCCAAAAAAGGGGAAGAAACAAGGGAGACCAACATGAATGCCTTCTTCTGTACTGTTCTTTTTTTTCTTTCCTTTTTTTTCAAATTTCTGTTTAAATTCTAGTTAGTTAACATACAGTGTAATATTGGTTTCTGGAGTAGAATTCAGTGGTTCATCACTTACATACAACACCCAGTGCTCATCGTATCAAGTGCCCTCCTTAATGCCCATCCCCCATCTGGCCCCTCCCCACCCACCTCCCTCCGGCAACCCTCAGTTTGTTCTCTATCGTTAAGAGTCTCTTATGGTTTGTTTCCCTCTCTCTCTCTTTTCCCCCCTCCCATATGTTCCTCTGTTTTGTTTTTAAAATTCCACATATGAGTCAGATCATATGGTATTTGTTTTTCTCTGACTGACTTATTTCACTTAACACAGTACATTCTAGCTCCATCCATGTCATTGCAAATCACCAGATTTCATTCTTTTTGAGGGTTGAGTAATATAGTCCACTATATATATGTGTGTACACACACACACACACACACACACACACACACCCCACATCTTTATCCATTCAGCAGTCAATGGACACTTGGGCTGTTTCCATAGTTCGGCTAGTGTTTTTTGTTTTTTGTTTTTTTTTAAGATTTATTTTAGAGAGAGAAAAAGTGAATAGGGGGAGGGGCAGAGGGATAGGGAGAGAATCCTCAAGCAGACTCCATGCTGAGCATGGAGCCTGACTCGGGGCTTGATCCCAGGACCCAGAGACCATGACCTGAGCCAAAATCAAGAGTTGGCTGCCCAACTGATTGAGCCACCCAGGTGCCCCTGGCTATTGTTGATAATGCTGCTGTGAACATGTACCCCTTCGAATCTATGTTTTTATATCCTTTGGGCAAATACTTAGTAGTACAATTTCTGGATCATAGGGTAATTCTATTTTTAACTTTTTTTTTTTTTTTAAAGATTTTATTTATTTATTTGAGAGAGAGAGAATGAGAGAGAGCACACGTGAGGGGGGAGGGTCAGAGGGAGAAGCAGACTCCCTGCCGAGCAGGGAGCCCGATGCGGGACTCGATCCAGGGACTCCAGGATCATGACCTGAGCCGAAGGCAGTCGCTTAACCAACTGAGCCACCCAGGCGCCCCTATTTTTAACTTTTTGAGGAACCTCCATACTTTCCCCAGAGCGGCTGCACCGGTTTGCATTCCCACCAGCAGTGTACGAGGGTCCCCTTTCTCTGCATCCTCACCAACACCTTTTGTTTGTTGTGTTGTTAATTTTAGCCATTCTGACAGGTGTGAGGTGGTATCTCATTGTGGTTTTTGATTTGTATTTCCCCCACGATGAGTGATGTTGAGCATATTTTCATGTGTCTGTTGACCACCTGGGTGTCTTCTTTGGAAAAATGTCCTCATATCTTCTGCCCATTTCTTAACTGGATTATTTGTTTTTTTGGGTGTTGAGTTTGATAAGTTCTTTATAGATTTTGGTCTTCTGTACTGTTCTTGAAGTACAAAGATAATTTGGTCCTAGAATGGGAGTCTTCTCTCCCTTCTCTCTCTCCATAAATATGTTTATTATTAAACTTTTTATTATAGAACATTTCAAACATATACAAGTAAACAGATTAATATAATGAGCCCCTATATACCTATCACCCAGCTTCAATAATTAATGTATTTATTTTCAATTATGAAAGTAATAATTATATTACATCAGATTGGGGGAGGGGAGGAGAAAATTACCAATCCCTTTGTCTGGAATCTCTGTTGACATTTTGATGTGTTTCTTTCCTTAAAGTCATGGTATAGTATTATTTTGATTGGGCTGCTTGTTCACATAGTCCATATTGTAATATTCCATGTGGTCTTTTTAATTGTCACTTTTAAATGATTGGGTTGCTCTGAATTTTTTTTTTTTATTAACTATTAAATAATGGTTCAGTGATTTTTTTTTTTCTGTGTTTTGCATTATTTCCATTGGCTAGTTCCTAGAAAGAAGTAGGATTATTGAATCAAGGGATGTGAGATTTTTTAGGCCTTTTGCCATGTGTCAGTGATCTGCCTTTTATAAGTGGGGGGGGAACCACTGCCCACGCTCTTGGCCGTGGGCAAGAATGCCGGCCCCCCTCTTGACAGTATTTATTTCACCAGTTGTTATGGGTCTTTTGATAACACGGAGCTGATGGCTATCGAGATAGTGGTTTTTTTTTCTACTGATGTTTAGACTCTTCTAAATCAGACATTAATTCTTCCTATACTGCATTTCATTCTCTAGGTGTTTTCGTGCCGACTAGGGAATGAGCACGATACAGCTCTTTCAATTGTTGATCCAGTTCAAATTCAAGTGGAGCTGGTGGGGAATTCTTCTTACCAGAATAGTTCAGGATTGATGGATGCATTCAATAGTGAAGATTTCCCACCGATCTTAGAGGTAATGATGAAAAATCTATAGACACATCGATACACTCTCAAACACTGCCTGTGCCTGAACGTGACATATTTGCTCTGCTGTACTCAATATTTTCATCACTTCGGCAAATACAAAAGAAATATGACATTGTCTCTGTCCTAGAAAATCTTTCAGTCCTGTGGAGAATAAAAGACCTGTTCACTGTCTGGTATCATCTTGAAGTTCTGTGAAAGTTGACAGAAAGCAGAACGCAGCAGAGGGAGGAATTTGGATTGTGGGTGGAAGCAAAGGTAGGGCGAGTCTGAGCAGAGGGACAGGATGTCAGTAGGCAGAGGAGGGTAGCAGCCCACATTAGGAAGAAGCTAAGTCAGGGGCGAAGGGGCCCAGCCGACACGAAGCAGAGGGAGGTCTCACCAGGACAAAGACATGCATGTGGGAGCACGGAGGATGCAAGGTGAAGCTGGGGAAGGAAGGCGAAAGGACGTGGCGTTTTATTCCTTGGCCGAGGACGAACAATTAATCCATTGGAACCATGGTTTTTTAATCTTTAAAGACGGAATAAGTAGTCAACCAAGTAGCACCCCGAGACATTCCAGCAGTTACCCCAGTTTTAGGTGGTCCTGTGCTGGTGTCTGTATTGCTTACTGCCGGCCTCTGTGTTGTTCATGTCGGAGGGAGGCTGGATATGGGGAAATATTAGTGTGGCACTGGACTCATTTAAGGTGATGTTTGGAGAGAGAAGAGGTAACTTTTTGTTGAGTGGTCAGTTGGGTTCAGAGTTTTTTTTTTTTTTTAAATTTTTTTTTGATTTTATTTATTTATTTGCGAGAGAGACAATGAGAGACAGAGCGCATGAGAGGGAGGAGGGTCAGAGGGAGAAGCAGACTCCCCGCCAAGCAGGGAGCCCGATGCGGGACTCGATCCTGGGACTCTAGGATCATAACCTGAGCCGAAGGCAGTCACTCAACCAACTGAGCCACTCAGGTGCCCCTGGGTTCAGAGTTTTAAAAAAAAATTAAATTGATCAAAGCAAAATGGGTTCACATAATGCTGCTAATAGGTGATCCAGAGCCGTTTTCTGATTCTCTTATTTGATGATTAATCTCCTTGTAAGGAAATCATCCGACTGAAATATTCATTGCTGTAGTAAATTTCCTAGCTTTTTATTTTTTATTTGGTGCAGTTTTGTAAACATTCGACCTCGCAGTAGAGATGTCTTACCTCATGGTCCTTGGTGCTTACTTTCAAGATCTTTCCAGTCTTCAAAATGAAAAATTAATATAGTGTCTGTGGGACTTCTAGAACTTGAGTTGGGAACTATACATACACGTGAGAGGTGTGGGCGTAAAAGCAAATGCAACTTGAAAAAACTGCCACCTTTTCAATTTTGTTAGATTCAGTTACAAGCCCTGGATATCAGACTCTCCTACAATGATGTTCAGCTGTTTCTTGCCATTGCAAAATCCATCCCAGAGCAAGCTAACGCTGCAGCGCCGGACCCAGTGGCCTTGGAGACCAGCTCCATTAGCAGTTACCTTTCCGGCACGTCTCGGGCTGGAGAGGAGATCAGAGAAGGGACAAGACATACCCTAGATCCTGTCTTGGGTAGGTGTTGAACTGTGAAACCCACTCAGTCTGCCTAATAGCTCCCCTTCTGGTTAACTGTTAAGATTGTCTTTTGCACAATTAAATTGTTCAGAGTATAAGTGTATGCCATTAAGTGTAATTATAAGTATGATGCTGTAATTTAAAAATTTTAAGAACAAATACAACACCCCAAACCGACTGCTCTAGCTTACACTAGTTTTTCTTTTACCATTTCTTCCAGAGTTCTGTGGATAATGCTAAGGTTTAGTTTTAAACATTGAGTTTCCCTCCATTGTTATGTGGATAATACTAAATTTCAGTTTTAAGCTTTTACAAACACAGTCACTATAGGGAAAAGACTCTTAAAAATTTCAGGGTGAACTTTGGTAAGTCTCCAGGCCGGAGTCCATTTTTGCCTAGAGAAATGGAATGTTTTAGCTATACAAGCTTCTGAATTTCTTTTTTTTTTTTTCCCTTTAATTAGTCAGTGGACTCATTTACGTAAAATTATTTATAAAAATTATGTACTTTTTTTTCTAGAGTTACAGCTGGCTAGACTGCAGGAGCTTGGATTCAGCATGGATGATTGTCGCAAAGCCCTTTTGGTGTGCCAAGGTAATTCGCACAAGGGTCTTGCTTCCCGTTTCCCCCACTGGTCCCACAAGGGGACTTAGAGAGCCGGACTGTATTTTGAAGCCCCTCTGTGGTTTTCTGTGGGCTGACCATGATCTTGGACTGGGCATAATGAAGAGCAGCAGTATTTCATAGTGGATAAGAACATGGGCTCTGGAGCCGATGCTTCCGGTCTTCACTGTGCTGCTTTTTGATTACTTATTAGTGACTTAGGCAAGTCACTTAGCCTCTCTGAAGAGGAGAGCCTCTTCTCTAAGAGAAGAGGACTTCCCTTGGAGGTTTGATATAAATAGGCACTGTCTACAAAGCACTTGGGGAAAGTGCCTGGCACATGGCAGGTGCTCTGATGCTGTTAGCCAGTGTTGCCGGTGGTCATGGTAATGGTGGTGATCTGGTAGGCATGACCGCTGAGCTCCCGTGTGCCTCATCCTGTGTTTTCTTGTGGAATCTTCATAGCCCTTCGAGGTGGGCATTATTATCCCTGCTTCAGGTCAGGTAGGGAAACTGGTTCAGATAGGTTAAGTAAACTGGTCTGCGGTCCACCTGTTAGTGAGGGGCTAAGATGGACTGAAAGCCAAGTCTGCCTGTGTTCTTTCTACCACCACCTTCCTCTGTGTTGCCCTTTTTCTTAAAACAGGGAGATAAAGCAAAAGCTGTATTTTTTTCTAGTCTGTACTTATGTGTACATTTCTCTACTTCTTTACTTTCTATATATATCCATACGTATATATGTACATATATATGTATAATATCGTGTATGTTGGCAGAGTGTACTGCAAATACGATTGTATAGCCTCTTTTATAATACAGTTTTCTTGAATTACAATTGCAGATTTATTACAGTATACTAATATCATCTTCCCATGTCATTAAAATTATTTATAAATACTGAATTTTTTTACATTGACCTAATGATACATTTTAACTATTCTTTGTTTTTCATTCTTTAAATATACACAGTTCTGTAATAAATATTTTTTGGTATGAACTTCTGTCTGTCTCTTTTAGTATTTCCTTGGTGGAGAGACCTAGTAGTATAAATACTGGATCAAAGGGTGTAGATACATTTTTCAGGCTTTTTACTCAACTTGACAAATCTTTTTCTAAAATGTACCAGGCTGAACTCCAACCAATTAGGTGTGAAAATGCTAGTCTTGCCACACGATTATTCACATTAACTATTCCTTTTTCCTTCTGGAAAAAAAAATGAAAGCGGATCTAGTTATCTTGCATTCCTTAGCTTTGTTTTTACCTAGACGTCACTGTGTGTTAGTTTAATTAACTTAGTGTTTACATTTTCTATTCTTTTCTCTCTTTCTTTAACACAACATTTCTTTTTAATTTCCAAGAGTGTTTTCGATTTTTGTTAACTTTTATTTCTTTAGTAGCTAAGGTGTCATTCCATCAGTCACAAAAATGATAACAGCAACTAATATCAGTAGAGTCTTTGATACGTGCCAGGCTCTGCTCGTAGGAGAACTTTCCATGTACTCGTCTGTTTCCTCCTTGCAGCAGCCCTGTGTGTGTTGTTGGGCACAGACACCAAGTAGCTTGCCCAAGATACAGCATCCTCTAGGTGCTGGAATCAGAAGCCAGGCCATCTTCTTCTAGAGCGCGTGCCCTTAACCACTTATCCCTGTGCCGTGTACTGGCCTCTAGTAATTTATAGATATGGGGTTGCATTGATTTCCTTTCCTTTATAGCTTTAGCAATCTGGTAGTGTTCAGGGGGCTGTTATTTTAACAGTTGTATATTACGCACATGCCCTTCTCATCGCTCTTTGTTCTTGAGGAATGCCTGATTGGTTGAGAAGACAAGGTATGTACAGAGTAAGACATTTGAGAACAGTCACAAAGTCGCACATCAGTACACGCAAGACTACATACTTCCCTACCGAGTGACATCTAGAATTTGGACCCTGTCTCTTCCTCTCCTCTCTTCTCCTCCGACAGATGTCTTAGTAGAGGAGTGATGGCTCCTGGAGGCATTTTGAACCAGATCACGAAGGGCGGTGAACTTGAGTGGAAGGTGTGCAAGGGGGCTTCGTTCTATTTGCCTAGAAGTAGAATTCCTATCATTATGCTAGTTTTTTCCTTCTTTTTTAAGTCTAAGAGTAAGTACATCTGGGAGCAGGGTTCTCTTGGGCTGTCCAGTAGGTTCCTAAAAACGTTTCCTCTATGAGCTGCTTGAGTAGCTGTGCAAACTGGCTGAACTGATCACCTTTAAATTTTCTTGAAGGCCAACTGAAAAAGGCAGCAAGTTGGTTGTTTAAGAATGCCGAACCTCTGAAGTCTCTTTCCCTGGCTTCAAGTGGCCGCGAGAGCCAGGGGCCCGTGGTGGCGCGGCTAATCTCTGGAGTGGAGGTGAAAGCCGAGAGCGTGTGCATCTGCTTCATCGACGACTGCATGGACTGTGACGTCCCTCTGGCTGAGCTCACCTTTTCCCGTGAGTGTTTTCCTGATGTTCAGATTCGTCTTGAAGATTTGCAGTGATAGCTGAGTTATTTGGGGCCCGTCTTGTATGTGTGTTTGTGTGTGTGTGTGTGTGTGTGAGATATTCATGCTCCCCACTTAGCAGTATGGGTGAAATTTAGATAATGGTTTTACATCTGTTTTTCATTATTTGTATTTTAAAGAAATGTGTATTTATTTGCCATATGTGGCCTTCAGCCTCTAGTTTGGGAATAAAAGACATTGTCATTGATGAAATTTCTGTTATATTAACAGCTCTACCTAAATAATTCCTGATGTCTCCGTTTTGTTTATTTTTTTATGTATCTAAAGACTACAGAGAGTCCTGTTATTAGAGGCATTTAAAAGATAAGCTCAGAAAATGCTCTGCCCTATGTATGTCTAAAAAGAAAGCACACAGAGTCTTACTAGAACATTCACCTCACAGTGTCCTCCTAGGGCCCTGAGAGCTGTCCTTCAGTAGCAGGGGACGAGGGGATGAGAACCTCCTCCTCAACCGTGTCATCTCAGGCAGTGTCAGATGGGGCTTCTGTGGAGAGTACGTGAAAATCTCACCACTGGGTTTACATTCAATTTTCCACTGTTTGACCTTGCCAGCCTCTTTTTCCTTCAAGGAAGATTCTGTCCCGGGGATTGAGTTGGGCCTCTGTGCACGAGAGAGGCTTCCTTTTCCGTGTGCTTCAAGGCCCCACAAGGGCCACGTGGTGGAGAGTAACAGCTGGAATTTTGACTATCTTCTGTGGGGAATAATTACTTCTTATTTTTCTATAGTAATCTTAAAATTTTGAGCTCATATTTGTTCTTTATGTTCCTGCAGACTTGAGATACACAGAGACACGTGGGTGCCGGGGCTGGGCTGGGACGGGAAGGAGGCAGAGGAGGCCTTTGCCTCAGGCACGACAGTGAAAGGGGTGCCAAGAAACTCAGGAATTAAGACAAATAACATTTTAACACAGTGTTTTTTAAAAAATCAGAATTCGTGCAGAAAGCCCATGATGAACAAAATATCAAGATTTTGCATGTGCTTTCCTATGAGGTCATCAGTATCAGCTATGTTTCACGTCTGTCTCTTCACTGAGACTTAATCCAAGAAAGAACGTTCTGGTTGTTCTTGCCCCGCCGCTGCTGTAAGGTGTGCTTTCTTTGCAGGTCTGACTTTTCTGCAGCAGGCAAGAGCTAGCCCTGAAGGGTACGCCCACTTCACCCTCTCCGGAGATTATTACAACCGCGCTCTGTCAGGTCAGTACCTAAGCGTATGTGATTATGGGGTTTAAAAACCACACTTCAGTATTTGCCTGGGCCTCTTTCTACATAAATTTTGCATGAGGGAAAGGGGGTGGGTGGGGCTGAGCAGGGAAAGGTGAAACACAAGTGACTGCCTAGGCACAAAAGACACAGATTTTTCTTTTCTCTAACATATCTGATATGTTGCAACTGAGTTATTTAAAAAGAAGTTTTCCTAGTTAATTCTTTTTGATGCTGGAGGTTGGCTCATTCTAGAACATGGAATTGCTCAGGAGCAAAGGATCATTTGTCTGGCCCTGATAGAAGCTAGATTTCAAGGGAGATTTCTGACCATAAGCATTTTACACGTCAAGCATCCTTCCTCCTCGCTGGACCTGTTTCATTAGAAGCATCCTGAGCCAGTGATAATGTATAATCTGCCATACCCTACTCCCTCAAGCAAAACATTGTTGATCAGAGCAGGTGATTCTTCTGGAGACATAGAACCTGGATAACACTGCAAAGCTTTTTCAGGTTTCTTTCCATCTGCTGGGAGGATCAAGGTAAGGGCCCATACACATGGACATTCAGACGGTGTGGTAAACTAGGGCTGAGCAGTTTGAGTGTGAAGTTCTCTGCCTTAAGAGAGTTCTTAGTAGGTGTGGACAAAGTAGAGTGGCACAACCCAAGGCTTAGGCCTCAGAGCGACCGCTCTCTGATTTCACTGGAGGACGAAGCGTCATTAATTGTGCTGCTGCCGCCGATGGTTCTAGAGTACGTGTCGCATTTACTTCTGTATGTTAGTTAGCATTTTCCTCTCCGTGTTCTGGATTCACTTTCTAAGAGTGGTAGCACTCTGATTTCCTAACCGTTCAGCATGTTTAACTTTAGAATACTGATCCAAGTCTTACTAGTTGAGAGAGACTCTTACAGGGCATATGGAAGCCATTTTCTGAGAATCATATATTTTCCCAGAGCAAATCTTGCTTAGTTTTAAAGTTGTGTGAACACATTCAGGTCACTAAGTGCCAAAGGGTGCGAGGAGACAAATGTACTTACTTGATGCTACGTATTGGATTGGATTTCTGTTGGTCAATCACCTGATCTGTGGCTGATGGAGTCTAGTTAGAAAACTGTTAAAAATTAACTGTCTTGAAAAGTTGAGTCTTTAAAAACACAGGGAGGTACCATTTTTCTCATCCAGCAGACTGGCAAAAATTAAGTGTGACCCTGCTGTGAGCCACAGAACTCTAACTTCTAGCCATTAGAATTGGAAGTTGGTGCAACCACTTTGGAAAACAATCTGACGTGTAGCAAGGTTGAGTATAAGCATTACACTCCTTCTAGGTCTATACCCCAGAGGCTCTCTGGCCCACGTGTGCTCGGAAACAAGTACGAGACTGTGGTGGTGTTCCTCCTCATAGCTATAAAGCTGTGGCCTCAAGGGAATATTTCGCAGAAGTAGAATGAATACATAGATTGTGGTGTATCCATAAGTGGATTATAATTCACTGGAAAATAAGTGTGCCACAGCTACGTGGCAGTGATGTGAGTGAATCTCAGAGGCACGCTGTTGGGCAAAAATAGAAACTTGCAGAAGAACGCGTATGGCTGGATTCCATTTATGTAAAGATCCCCAGTAGGACAAACTCACCAGCATGTTCTGAAGAAATGCATGTGTGTGGTAAAACTATAAAGAAGAGCAAGGAAATGATTAAAGCTGCAAACTAATGTTTACTTGGGGTTGGGTGGGAGAGGGTTGGTGGGAAGGGGGCCTGACACGGGAGAGTGGCACTCAGAGGCTTCAAAGGGACTTTTAATTTTCTGTTTCTTAAGCTGAATAGTGGCTGCATGAGTGCTTATAGTAATTTTATTCTTTAAATCACACGTAGACGTTATTTCCATACCTTTTGTACATATGACATTTTAAGATTAGAAATTTGAAAAACTTAAGTTGATGAATATCCAATTATGCTGTACCTGTTTCTTCAATCGGTGGATTCTTGATGTTGGCAGGAGAATCGGATTTAAGGGTTACTTCAGCCACCGGTAGTACTTTTGCATCCTGAGTCCGAGACTCCTTTTTCTACCTTGAGGGGATCAAAAGCAGATCCTGCCTGCTCTTTAAGAGAGAGGGCACATATACTCTGTGCCCTTCTTCCTCCCACCTCTGGAAGACCATGTGGGGCACGTGTCTGTCCTTCCACTCACATCCTCTAGACAGCACAGACATCTGTAGGGTGACCTGTAACTGAAGATGGTGCTTTCACTGTGAAATCACATTGGAAATAGAAAGCTGTTAAGCTGTAGTTTGTCCTTGCTGAGCATTTGTGAACAGTGTTCCCCTATAAACTCTTGATATCTGCATAACAGATGTCTTATTTCCTGTGTTCTCTTAGGCTGGGAGCCATTTATTGAGCCATGGCCATGCTCTGTATCTTGGCAACAGCAGGCAGCTAGTCGTCTCCATGCTCCTCGACTGAAGCTGGAAGCCAAGGCCAAACCCCGTTTGGATATCAACATCACCTCTGTGCTAATTGGTGAGTGGAAAGTTGTCTCTAGAAGATCAGTACCTTTCTGTACATAAGTTCCTTGTCTAGAAGACTGTTAATCCTGGTTTAGCAAATACCTGGGCCCACACTGGACATCACTTACTCACCGAGGCTGCTTTCCTGATAAACCCTAGCCGGGCCTTTTTAGCCCATTGCTGCAGAGTTGGCACCCTTGTTAATGCTATCAGTGATCAAGCAAGAGCTCAGACTATTTGGGAAACATAACTCTCTCTCTGTTTGGGATGAACTCTCTCCCTGATGCGTGGTCACAGGTTTTTCTTAAATGTCCTAGGAGTGAGTTTAGATTCACTTCTTTCGGGCTACTCACACACAGAATAATTCTTAAAAGGTATAGTTTGACATTGTCTTTACAGTAGGATAAGTGGCCTGTACTGTGTCCCATCAAGTTATCATGTTGACCTGACTCTGAAAATCACTGGGTTGAAGGGTTGCCAAGCTAACGATGCATATTCTGAACGTTTCTTTGAAAACCTTGAAATGTATGTTCCCAACTCGATTTGGTGAGTCGGAACCACCCTATGCTTGTATTTATGTCATCTAAGAGAAGAGTAATGTTATCATGCAATCAGGTGTTGCCTACCTTTGCTATCAAAACCCACACTCACTGTTTGAATTATTGATCTACATGATCTGATTTTTGATAATACTGTAGTTATCTGAGTGATAACACTACTGTTGCACATCTGTGAACTTTCTTCAGTGCGTGTGATCGAGGCTCATAGGATATCCATTGGCTTATTCCATGTCAGAATAAGATGAAGAGAATGTATAGTGAAATGAGACCATAAGTTCATTGATCCCCAAATTATAAAACCACCATTTTACATTATCAGATTTCATTCAGGAAATTTGCCCAGATAATTGATCTGACGGTCCTTCTGTACTGTATTATTTTGATCCTGTGTCATTTCTTCTATAATGTGTTCATCTGGAAGTTTAGATAAAGTTTAGGGTGGTGTTTTAGAAAGCTACAATAAAAAAGAACTTACTTCCAACAAAAGAATTTTATTGATATTTCTGATGAGCATCTGTCTATTTAAAAATGGCTTCCAAAAGGCATTCTTGTCTCTGGTAAAGCTGTTGTTTTTTTCACCTCCAATTCCTTATTCCTAATACTGTGCTGAAACCCAGAAATGTTACTGTGACCTCTTAGTATTTAAGTAAATCTTATATATAGCCAACTATTGGAAATGAAAACCAGAAACCAATAATTTCTGTTCTAAAAAATATCATACCTTAATTAGTAGAAAAGGTCTTTATCCAGGGGTGGTGCATCATAATTATTTTGTTAACCTGCCCTTCCCGTTATACTTCTCCTCTCAAAACCGTAAAATCACTCCTGGAGAATTGTCTGCTAGATTTCAGCTTCCTGAGATAGGTGTTTTTTTGTTTGTTTGTTTGTTTTTGAAACAGCTTCCTCACTGGTTTTTCTGTCTCGAAACCCTGTCCCTTAGCATGACATAGCATACGCTTCACAAACTATTTCTCTTTTCTAGACTGCTTTGCTATGTCCCTACCCTAGTATGTTGGGCCAGAGTCACGCCAAGGTATTCAGTGTTTTCTAAAAGGACTGTGTACTTTCATGTCTTTAAAATCTTTGTAGGGGCGCCTGGGTGGCTTAGTCGTTAAGCAACTGCCTTCGGCTCAGGTCCTGATCCCAGGGTCCTGGGATCAAGCCCCGCGTCGGGCTCCCTGCTCAGCGGGAAGCCTGCTTCTCCCTCTCCCACTCCCCCTGCTTGTGTTCCCTCTCTCGCTGTGTCTCTCTCTCTGTCAAATAAATAAAATCTTCAAAATAAAATAAAATCTTTGTATATGCTGTTCTCTTGGCCTGGGATGTCTCCACACCCTTAATCCCATTGGTAGGTAAACTCCTGATCTCTGACCTGTGTTCATTCCTCACGGCCCAGAACAAAGGTCCCCACACCTCTGAAGATTCCTGTGGATCTTGGTGTGTACTCTGCCACTTCTGCCAGAGCAGAGTGAATCTTCCCCTGTTCTGTGCTCCTGTAAAATTTTATTGATGTCCTTGTTTTAGCTCCTTCCGCATTATGGTTCTGTGGTGATGGTTGCTTGGCTAACATTGATTTCTTCCAGTGGAGCCTGAGTTCTCCAGTGGACAGACTTTCTGAGAACCTAGCAGAGCGCCTAGCACGCAGTTACCATTCAACAAAAGCTAGTTTTGCTGAATAGAAATTATTTGACTTGAACCCTCAACCTTTTCTATTTCCATACTTAATATCTTTGGGGAATTCTTTCTAGACCAGTATGTAAGTACCAAGGAATCGTGGATGGCAGATTACTGTAAGCAGGAAAAGGAGATAGATTCAACCACATCAGAAGACTGGATGGGCTCTTCAGTGGATCCTCCATGCTTTGGACAAAGTAAGATTTTTCTCTACACATGTCTGAGTAAATCACTGTTGACCAACACAGTCATGTTTCATTGAGAAATCCAAATAGAATCATCATTTTCTGTGAAAAAACCTACAGGAAATTCTGACTGTCTTCTATAGTTCTGTTTTAATCTTTGCAGGAGACATTTTTCTGGCACAAAATACTGAATTTTTAATATGGGCTCCAATTCCACCTTTGTGGGAGAGAAAAGATGTGCAATATACAGTCTTCTAAATTCTGGTAACATTGCATATGAGCTGTGCGCCTGAAACACATCAAGATCAGCCACTGGTCAGTGTGTTTAACTTGGCAAAGCTTTCCAGTTGATTTGGACTTTTGGACTGGATTTTAAAAGCTATCCTTTCGGTTTTCCAAATCTAGAGGTGCAGAGTTTGGATATATTCTTGAGGTGAGGGCAGGCAGGATCCCACATGGAAGAAATTGTTAAAAGGAGGGCTCCGTATTGTTCATAAAGTAGGAAAGAATTGAATACCCAGCCTTTTGAAGAATAAGCAGTCCGTTTGTTCTCTGTTAACGATGTTTTCTTTCCTTATTTAATGCCTCACCATGGAGCTCTGATTTCCTTAGAGCTGGGGAGACTGGGGCGGCCAACCGTGTAGTCCTTAGTTGTTCCATAAGCCATTGTCCTCCAAATTCAACTCAGCCCCAACTCTTTCAGTGTGGTTTCTTTGGGGAGTCCTGGCTGGACTTCACATGGCTCATGAATGCCTAAATATTCCATCTGGTCTGCAAACATGTCACGGGAAGATGGATTTTCTTAGTTTGTGAAGTATTTGAACGGGTTCGTCTCTCCTCAGGGTGTAGAAGTGGACTCTCTATCTGCCGTGTACTTCTGGAAGGAGGGACAAGGAAATGTCAGCTATATTTGCTCTCTGTATTCCCCAGTTGTTGCTTCTGAGTCTCAAGGTCATTGCTTAGGAGCCAGGGCTGTTCAGATATCATCAGCTTCAAGTCTGGCTCCTGTAACCTTCCCAATTTGTGTGTAAAAAGAATGTTAACAGTCTACCCAGAAGACTCTAAATAATCTTTGTAATATGTAATGTGTCCTAGAGAGTATGTTTTGGAAATTATTATTCATACAAGGGGATCTTAAATCCAGATGCAGTGTAAACACGAGGAAGGCCTAATTTCAGGAATCCAATGAAGGATTTTCTTTTGTCTCTACCCCTCCACCTTTTTTAAAAAAAAAACACTTTCTCCTCTTTCTTTGTAGTTAATAAGCTGCCTTCTCTGTGTTAAATGCCATTGTGAAATTAAAGCTGGATTTTTATTTACTGACAGATTTTTATGGTTACTTAGGCTTGCAAAAGTAAATCTTTTTAATTAGACAATACGTGAGTATACCTGAATTTCCAAACCTTTTTTCCTACTGGACGTTCCTGGGCGGTACCACGTGTAGCAGATGGGATTGTATTCTTTTAAGAGGTCTACTAAATTAATTGTGGGGAATTTGTCTTGAAAGTCTGTAGACTTGAACCTTGTTGAACAGATCACATCTTTCAGGTCCTCCTACTCATGAACATTTAGTTACACCCCCCCACCCCCAAATTTGTACATTTCATTCAGGCCAGCTTCAAAATGAGCCCTTGAAATAGAGATCCTTAAAATGAAATTCAGCCTAAGGGAGCTGCTGATTTCTCACTATTTCTTTAGCAGGGGAAAGAAAACAGTGGCCTCGTTTTTTACATCCTTGTTGGCTTTGTTCAGTAAGGGCTGCGTTTCTGCAGGTCGACCCGCATGGCATGGCCCCTTATGCACTTTGTTAGTTTGGTATTCAAAGGACATTTGATGGAGATATCAAATGTAAACGTTCTAAAACCTTCCATGTTTAATTTATAGTATAAGTAATACTATGCCGTAACTCCTTGGTGGAGACTGTTTACACTTGGAATGCAGACTGACTCTTTCCCTTGAAATTTCGGGACCCCAGGGGATTAGCACGCCACCGGCACTGCCTTTTCCGAGTCGGAACAGAGCAGCTGCCACCCGGTCTCGGTAACTTTTCCACGCCGTTGAAGAGCATACACGCTTCAAGTGAAAAAGCCTCACAAGACTTGTCATTCCGTTAAAGAGAATGTTGACAATGTTTTCTTTCCCCCGTTGAGAAAAACAGGAGCACGCTGCTGTGACACATCCTCCACAGTAAAAGCTAGCATAAAAATGTCCCGCTCGCTTTGTCATGTACTTTCTTAGCTCTTAGCAGTCACTGACGGGAATGATCCTGGAACTGCATGGTGCTTGCTATTTTTATAATGTACTCTCGTTGTGCTTATGTTTTGGAGGTGAGTCTTCTTATTCACTATATTTATTCTTACCCTCTAACTTTGTCTCTCCTGTCTACCAGGCCTCCCCCTTGTCTACCTTAGAACTAGGAGTACAGCCAGTCTGACTAACCTAGAGCACCAGATCTATGCTAGAGGTACAGTATAGCCAAGCGAGGGCTTGTTTTATTTTCCTGTTTGAAGAACCGCCTTGTACATCAATTTTCTGTGAATGGGAGCTGAATGGGATACCCCAGGTTTGAGCACTTCCAGCTGATGAATATGACGCCTTATATCAGGAGCGGGCGATGTGCCGTGTCTTCCGTCCACCCTCACCCTCGGAGGGTATGGAGCCAGCTCCACAGTGTATGGGGCAGAAATACCCAGCATCGGAGGGTTTCTCATTTTGAAAAGCGAGGAAATGGAGCAGAGCATTCTCCGTCAGGCAGTGCTACAGGTCTTTGTTTATAGAATCCTCAGTGAACACTTATTCTTATGGCAATGCAAGGGGCTCTGTGGAGTAGACGTTATCATGATCAGGAATCAAGTGAAGAAAAAATTTACCAGTAAATATTTGCTTAGACACAAACCTTGATTTCTTCAGCTATAAATTGAAGTGCTTCAGAGACAGAAAATAAAATGTGCCCTATTTCTGTCTCTGACCCTTGAAGTAAGTATGATAGGAAACACCGTAAACCTCCATGAATGGGAATCCCACGATGTTCATTCCTTTAGTTGTTTGAAGGAGTGTGATTTAATCGGCATGTGTCTGTACTTGGCTAACACCAGGTCCTGCCAGGGTCATGATATATTTTGTAAAAAAGACCTTTTGAGCTTCCTCTACCAGGGGTTCAGACTAGGGGTGTTCACGCATGGGGGCAGTACAGGGGTTTTTCCTGCAAGGTTTTACCGAGATGGATGTGTAGGGGAGGGTTCACAAAGGAAGCCCATGATTGAATCTTCATGTATTAACGGATTTAGGTGCTCAGCTTTTCTACGTCTGTTATTTCATCTTTCGGGCTAAGCAGCCTGGGTGCCTTAGCTGATGAGGGAGACAAAGTAATTTGCCTTCATGCACATGACCAGCTGGTAGCAGGCCTGGGACTTTGATCTATTTCTTATGATTTACAAACCAGGTCCTTTCTGATGGACTGGATGCTCCTATAGCATGAAAACTTAAACTGTTTATAAGGGCCACATTGCTCTGTGCAACAAGTCCAGCAGGCTAAAAATTTCCTCAGCCACGTGAAGCCCGAGTTGCACGTGAGGAGTCTTAGGTTCTCTAAGCCTATGACAGAGTGAAGTCTGGTCACTCGAGGCAGATTTTCTGGGGCCACCAGGGAATACTGCTCTCTTGGATGGACTTGGGAATGTGGTTCTCTGGTGCTGTGCCGAAGACAAGTGCACAGTTGATTGAGACCCTAGTGCAGGAGATGTCGGCTTTATCCCTGGTGTCGGGTTTGGATTTGTGAGCACTCCCATGTTATTTATTCTCAGCGAAGTGGGCTGCTGAAGTCTGTGCTGGTGTGTGTAATCAGCACAGGAAGCTTGGGGACCAAAGCTGTGTGCCTACCCTGACTGCTTCATTCCAGAGCCACATGCTTGTGACTGTCTTTATATGGGTTCCTAGCACTTTCTTCTGTATTACGGTGTGATCAAAGCCATTTGCCACCTGTTCTTTTTTAAATCTAATTTGCAAATGGAAACTTACAGTCTGGCTCACAGTGGGATATGAAAGCACATCTGGCTCCTTTCCCTCCTGGGTCCTTTATCTGCTGTAGTAAAGCAGCTCTCTCCTGCACTCCTGGAGAGGGAGGTGCCTTTTAAGGTGGCACAGTAAGTGCTGTTTAGCCAGCAGACAGCTCTTAAATCTTTTACTCCCCCTCTGCTCTTGTCACCAGCCTCACAGCTACTCCTTAATTTTGTACTTGATGTCATGTTTTTTTTTTTTTAAAGCCAACCTTGGGAACTAAGTGAGGCCATTGGCATGAGAAATGGGTGTATTCTCGGTGGTTATCTAGGAGTTATTCTAGGAGATTATTGTCAGAAGTATGTGGGGTGTTTCTAAAGACTAATCACAGAATTGTAGGGACACACTGCAGACTATTTGTTTATTTATCGGATTACTGTTTCTCAGACTCCATTCAGCCACTATCCTTATCAAAACAGAACTTGCCTTAGCTTATTTTTTTTTAAAGATTTTATTTATTTATTTATTTGACAGAGAGACACAGCAAGAGAGGGAACCACAAGCAGGGGGAGTGGGAGAGGGAGAAGCAGGCTTCCTGCCGAGCAGGGAGCCTGATGTGAGGCTCGATCCCAGGACTCTGGGATCATGACCTGAGCCGAAGGCAGATGCTTAACGACTGAGCCACCCAGGCGCCCCTTTGCAGCGTTTTATAGTACAAACTTCTGAAAACTTTAGAAGACACAAAGGAGAAGAAAAAAAAGTGATTACTTTGTAAAAGGCAGTAGCGATTACTGACTTTATCACCCTGGCCCAGGCCTTATTCTAGCTGTGGGAGAAGGCAGGGTTTGCTGCTTGTTTTGCTGGAACCTTGTGGACCTGTAAGGGACATTTAATTTTGCTCTAGTGTTCTCAGTGGGCAGGTGCGGTCACCTCGAGATGGCATTTTCCACAACCACAGACCATGTGCGTCCCGGTCTTTCTCAGGCTGTCTTTGTGCGTTAAAGCTGGGCATGCAGGAAGAGTGGGCCATGCCCTCTTCTGTTGGTAGAGTCCACGCGGCGTGAGCACGTGGCTGCTGCCTTGGTGGTTCCTGCCGCCACCTCCCACTTTGTCTCAGTACCACCACGACCCACCGACCGGGAGAGGAGGTGCAGGCCCTTGCTAAGAGGAACTGAGCCTCTCCCCTCGGCATGCCCATGCTGGTCCAGGCCAGACCACACGGCAGGGCAGTGGTGCCCGCAGAAGGATCTCAGGGCAGCCTGGGCACTGGAAAGCCATTTCTGGCCACATGGACTCTCACTTCTCTCTGGTTACAGTCAGGTCTCTGGAATATGGGTACTTACACTTTTGGATTGATCAGTGTTTCTTTCCAGTTTCCCTGCTTAGAAGCTATTTTGTGAAAAGAAACCATACTTAATGCTCCTTTTGTAGTCTCCTCAGTGCCTACCTAATAGCAGACGGTGGTGGTATCGATGTAAAAAAATGAGCTAAAAATTCCATTTAAAAAGTTTTGGGATAGTATATTTCTGATCTTCCAGGGAGGGGGAAAAAGCTATTAGTTGAAAAGAATGTTTTTTGTTTTTTGTTAAAAGATGCGTAGTATGACTGAAGTGTAGCTCTTATAGAAAGGGAATCATCTTGGACAAAGTTGGAATAAGTATGTGCGCTGTATCTTGCTACAGTTTGGGTCACTCACTGAGAATATATTCTTTGGGACTCGTGGGGCTCCATTTCTCTGTCTTGATTCCAGCCCGGTTAGGGCCTGCTGCCTTCTCCTGAGTTAAGGCCCATGAGAGTCGTGGGAGGATTGGGGTCTGGGAGTTGTCCCCCATCACAGCCAGTTGTTGGGGGGACCGTCACCACACAGCAGGCAGCAGAGGACACAGAGATCCCATGTGTCCCATCGACACACCAGTGGTGGCTCCACGTCTGTGGCCTCCACCGTCCACCCCTTTGCATGAGAGACAGGGGCACCGTATGCAGGTCTGGGGAGGGTCTCTGCTTCCCAGACAGAGGCCTATGCTAACAGCCTTCCTATCTTTGCCCGTAGCAGAGGTGAAGACCCCCAAGCGCCGGCAGCCGTTTGTCCCTTTTGCTCTGAGGAACCACACAGGCTGCACTTTGTGGTTTGCCACCCTGACCACCACGCCCACCAGGTAAGGCCCACAGAGTGTGCCCCCCTGAGCCGTTTCTGCCACCAAAGGCTCTGCAGGACCAGCCCAGCAGTGCAAGGTGGGCCCCTTCTGGAAGCTCTTAGGATTGTATTTGAATCGATAACTTGCTGACTTGCTGAGATTTATGACGGAGTTGGAAACTGTAGCCGGAGAAGCAGGTCCCGAGTCTGAAATATCCAAATTATGACCCCAGCCCTGGTACACACCATGTTTAAGGTAAAAGTCAAGCAAATTAAGGATGTGAGTAGGAAGTGGGAAGGAAAAGCCATCTCGTCTTTTCTCCTCAGGCCCCCCCCCCGCCTTTTAAAAGAAGCTGAATGTGGTTATTAAACCAAATATCCTGCATTTTTCTTCCAAGACGGCTTTGAAAACACCTCCCATATTCCCCTCCCATTTCCCCAAACAGAAAACAGTTCACCCCAGATGGAAATGGGTGGAGCTTGGAGAACAAAAGAGAATTTACCTGGGCCTAGTGAGGATGTTCTCTACCAGCTTCCTGCCCATGTAGACCTTGGCTCTCTCCTCCAAATACATGCTGATCTTTCCCTTTAGGGAACGAGGTGCATGAAGTAAATAACAGAATTGGCCAATTCGAAGCCACGTTTCTCCTGCCGTCACTAAGTATGGTAATGCTCCCGAGGAGATGTTTGTTTTTCAAAAGTGGTTTAGGTCTGTTACATTCCAGATAGTCACTTAAAAACTACTTTTGAAACTCATGACTGAGTTTACATGTCCCGCTATGTACTGGACTCTTGCTGGAGGTACATGGTGGTGCGGTGATCACTTTCAGCTCTTTCTAAAGGTTCACCAGTGCTGCGATTGTCACAAAGATAGTGGCAGTTCCTGACCTCTTAGGTCATCCAGGGAGCCAGGCTCTCTGGGCTGCTTCTGTGGATCAAGCTCCAGGAGGGTTTCTGCCCCCAGCCCCGAGCTCTGGGTGAGAGGGAATTGAGAGAGAAAGACAGACAAGCTGGTATTGTCTGATTTGTTTCCAGGGCTGCGCTGTCCCACAGTGGGAGTCCAGGGCTCATTCCAGAAGGCAATGGCACATTTCTTGATGATGCTCACAATGTTAGTGAATGGCGGGAAGTCCTCACGGGGGAAGAGATTCCCTTTGAATTTGAAGCAAGAGGAAAGCTTAGACACAGGTAAAGTGTGGTTCATTCTTTTCCTCTCCCCAAAATATACTGTATAGATCTGTATGTTACAAAAGATTGTCCCTAGTTTTTTGCCTTTTCACTTACCTTTATTAATGATTTTAATGTTTCATTTTTTTTAAAGGTATTTTGAAAACCAATGTTTCCTTTCGCTATTTTGGAAATACACTTATTTCCATTAATTATCCCTTTAATTGACATGAGAGGTGATGGGGCCAGTGTGTTGCCCATAATTTGGTTGAGGCATAGGCAGGTGACAACACTCAAGTTCATTGTCTCCTCTCCGAGCCTGGTTTTCATGATGCAGTGGTGATGGGGTTTTTGTGTGTTTTTACTTTTTTTTTAATTGTAGTATGGTTGACACATAAGATTACATTAGTTTCAGGTGTACAACATAGCGATTCGAGCACATTATCCTGTGCTCGCCACAAGTGTGACTTGTGACTACCATCTGTCACCGTGTGGCATTATTAAAATGCCACCACCTGTATTCCCTGGGCTGTACCTTTTCTCCCCGTGACTTGTTCATCCCATAACTGGAATGACATGCTATTCTTAAAAGGTTATCAAAGCATGTTGATTTCGGTTTTAAGATACGTGTGTGCCACATAGCTCTTTGAGCAAGCAGGTGGTTTCGGGAAGCAGGGCCAGCAATGATAAGAAATTCTGATTCTAAGGAGGATAGCACTGACTCATCGCGGGAGACCGCTAGCCCGTGCACTGTTGAAACAGCCAGCCAGCGGTTTGGAAAAAACATGAAAGAAGGTTCTCTCTGGCTACTGAGAGGTCATAAAATGTCCTTTTATTTGCAAACATGTTTAAGGGGAAGGGCTCTCCAGTGGATAGTGAATAGGTTAAGATTTTAGCATTTGGGCCTCAATCCATTGTCAAGCCGAGCTGAAATTGAAGACCCCGGCTTTGGCCTTCTGTGCTCTTACGCTTTCATGGAGCTTGAAGTCTTTGTGTGCAAACGTGCTCCCGAGTGAAACCGTTCTTCCTTGTGCACAGCCCATACCAGCACACATTATTCTCTCAGGGCCGGGTTCCGCTCTTGTACCCCACCCCTCCCCGCCCCCATGACTGCACAGGAAAGATCGAGTTTATAAAATCACCATGCCGGACACATGTACCTGGAAGCCACGGTAGAATTTCCAGGGACGAGTGGTGGGCGTGTTCCTGTTCCACAGAGTTCCTGGAGAAGCTAATTATAGAACTGCTGGCTGTATTTCTTCATCAGCTCTGCCTCCGTTGTGTCAGAAAGGGTTTGACCTCTTTGTCATTTCCGTTCTGGCGTACATGTCTGGTAACCCATTTCAAGTCCCACTGTTCTGCTTGAATTCATCAAAATAAATGCCTTCTCTGGCTTTTCCCTCTTTGGCACACTGTACCCCACCTCCCTGCCTCCCTCCCCCCTTCCTGTCAGCTTCAAATCCAGTTCCCCATTTCAGACTTCTGGCTTGAATTAGGCAAAATCTAAAATAGAATTAAATGTGCAATTTCCTCCCGTTCCTCCTGTTCTGCCCACTGCCTTCTGCTCCAATTTCAGCCAAGCCCTTCAGCCCTGAAACTCTGAGGGCTCCGTCTCTCATAACCTGTCTGTAGTCTTGTAGGACCAAAGCCAAACAATGAAATGTGGTTCTGAGAGAAGTAAGATATTCAACAGGGGAACCAAGAACAAAATGTCATTTTATGCATTTCCGAGAGTATGGTTTTATGATGAAATTGCTGGTACAGCAGTTTTACTAGCCCACTGGAATAGCTCTAGCTGACGTCATGATTTTATAGAGGGGGGGGGTGGGGGTGGGGATGGGGGAAGGACCTGGGCTTGTGCACAGGATTTGCAAAGTTTGTGCAAAGGGAGGGTAAATGCCACTCTTGCTCAGGCTTTACAGATCTCGCACGTTTGTTTTAAGTATAACACCCAGTTAAAATATTCTCCTGATTTTTCTTGCATTAGGTAATCACCAAAAGGCTTAGCCAACCCGGTTTTTATGTCGTTATATAGCAAATCAGATTTGACTCTTTGCTTCTACTTTCCTTCCCTTTTTAAGATCGTGCTTAATGTCCTTTCCCATGTTCTGCCTCATAGACACACCCACGACCTCCGGATTCATCAGCTGCAAGTGAGAGTAAATGGCTGGGAGCAAGTGAGCCCGGTGTCCGTGGACAAAGTTGGGACATTTTTCCGCTATGCGGCACCGGATAAGAATTCATCTTCCTCTACGGTGTGTGGCTGTCGGATGGGGGTTTAGTGGCACGATCGTGCCCCTATGTCAGATAGTCAGACGCTTAAGCCTGTAACCTTGCTCTAGTGAAATTTTCTTGTTCCTCATTTCCCCTAGCTCTAAGAAGACATAAGATTATTTGGCGTCAGTCATAGACATTCGTAGTCAATATGTAGATAAGCCACCAATGGTTAATTTCAGTAGAAAAACAAGATCCAAAGTTAGTGTGAACACATACTACCTCACCTGTGTAGCCCCATTTCATACTCAGTTGGCCCAACTGGCAGTTTATTAATCTGCCAAACGTGTATTGGCTCTGTTTCCACATATTGTTATGCTTTCTTTTTATAGATAGGATCTTCTTTACATTTCTTGTAATGCTGTTCCTTGATCCTTCTATCTCTGTGTCTCCAAATTCTCATTTCTGGTATAAAGACCGACGTCTACTGTTACTCATTTTCTGATCATACATCCTTTCACACACCCTTGCCCTAACGTTACCCTAGCCTGCAGTGTTAGGTGTTGGGGGGCAGCCTGGGGAGTGATGCAGGCGGCCTCCCTGTCGGGAACCTGCAGGTGGGGGGCATCCTGGCTGGTGTAGCTGCTGTGGGTGCTCTTGCTCAGCACTCAGTCATACTTTGTAGGATGACTACATTCCTTTCTGGGGAGCCAGTGATGAGTAGGAAAGTGTAGATTTGCAAAGACATCGTAGCTTTCGTTTTGCTCCCTTTATTCATAAAAAATACTCTTGGAGAACACTGTTCCTTCCACTTCTTCTCTTGTGCCCCAAGGAAATTTTGTCATGAAAGGGCTAATTCCCCCACAGATACCTTTCTATTGTGTTGATGTGTCCTAGAGAAATTCGGTGTATGTGGAATGGTTGAAAAATAAGTATTACTTTTCCCATATCCTCTAAGATGTTTTCTCTTCATGGTAGACCATACTTTTCTAAGATTATTTATAAATCCCACCCTTTCAAGCAAATTACATTGTCATTGAATTTAATGAGGTCTGTAATCTTAGGCCTGTGCTGACTCTCTGCCTTCTGGACTCTTTCTTAGATTGGCAGCCCCAGCAGCAGAACGAATATTATTCATCCCCAGGTTTATGTGAGTATGGTTTTCCTGTGTCACTGCATTTACTGAGTATATACACTGCGTTTGAACCGTACATAGACGTCCTGGTGATCACAGGACTCTATGACCTGAATGTGATTGGAATCAATCTTTGTCCTTTCCTATTAACGATTACCTTCCTTTTATAAGAACTTTCAAGGAAATGTTTTCACTAACTTGGTATGTTAGACTGAGTGTTACAGGGGAGGAGGAGAAAATGCAAATGTTGTGGTCTAAGGCTCCTTTCTCCTCTTCCCTTTTTCTTTTTTTAAGAGAGAGAGCGAGCACGTGCATGTGTGTTGGGGGGGGGCAGTGGAGTGGAGAGGGAGAGAGAGAATCTTAAGCAGGTTTCATGCCCAGTGCAGAGCCTGACTCAGGGCTTGATCTCACCATCCTGAGATCAAGACCAGAGCCAAAACCAAGAGTTGGATGCTTAACCGAATGAGCCACTGAGGTACCTCCCCTTCTCTTTCTAAGTTAAAATATAAATTAACCATGTATGGCTGGCTATTTGCATTTCCTAGGTTTTGGTCCCAAGGTCGTAAAAGTAAATAAGAATGAAAAATAGTGTAAGATTTTTTTTTTTCCATTTGGCTTTTGAAACATAATCAGACGATGATATTAAAAAACTGTCTTCAGGTTTTTTCTTATAATTTCTTCTCTCTGATGGTAGTAAGTTCTGAAATGTGAGATTTTAGGTAAGCTTGGAGGCAGCAGCATCGAAATTTAAAACCATCGTTCTTGGGCCTTGGCTCTGTCAGGCTTTACCAGGCTAGGTCATTGGGAGCCTTGGTGATGTTTGTGCCCTGGATTATATCCCTCTAAAAACCCTCCAGAAAATAACAGTTTGTCTTTTCCTTGGGACTTCCTGGAAGTCTTGGTTCAAAACATGGAATTCTTCATTTTATTGTACATTAGGTTGGTTTCCATGTACTGTTTGTTTTAATAAAAAAGTTGGTAGTATGAGAAGCTTGGATGTGGTATCATTTGTTTCTCCAATAAAAATAGCATTGTCAGTATGTTCTGGACACTCATTCAAGGAAGGATAGTTGCAGAAACCTTCTCTTTGGTGTACCTGATAGGGGGTTCGATACCTTAAAAAAAAAAAAAAGTTCCCTGGCACTTGGTAGTAGAATGAAACGTGTGTTGAATGTGTGAATGAACATGTGGAAACAGAAAGTAGTGGCCGCAACCCAAGACCAAAAATAAACTATTTCCCTCCACTCTGTTGAGTTTTGGAGCCTTGGTGTCCCATTTGTAAAAGAGCGATTACTGAACAGAGCTGAAAACGTTGTGGAGAAAGAGAAGTTTGATTTTAAAGTCCTTTGAAAAACAAATGTTGCTTTTTCTACAGGCATGTCAGTGAGTCACGTATGGGCCTAGAGAGTAATTTTTATGACATTTAGGGGGGAAAAGTAATTATTGTTCCTGTGAAAGGCATACCAGTACAGACAACTCTTTCTTACACACTCTCTGGATTTTACAAAGACAAGTTCTAACCTCAGAAGACTTCCTTCTGTTTTTCTGTGTGTGTTGGGCAGTGTCCAGCCCATTGTTAGTGTTCAAGGAGTGTTTCTCACTTTAATGGTAATCTGGCAGAAAAATACCACAGAAGGTAAATCATTTCATGTTTTGCAAAGTCTTACTCCAGTGTTTCTGAACGTTTAGTTGCTTTGGATGATCTCTATTCCCCTCCAGTAGAGTTGAAAACAAGCCTTGTTCATAGTTTCCATATAAGGGCTGATGTGTAGGAACCCAAGGGCATTGTGAATGAAGGGTAATTTCCACCAGACAGTTTCTTATCAAATCGCAGGAAGTTTGGAAGATTTAATAGGTTATTATGGGTCTTAGTTTCTTTATAATGTGTCTAGAGGCCTAGGACTGATTTTTCTTTGTGATACATTTTGTGATACCACGTCTGAGTAGAGTGTCTGTCTTTCTAGAAATGTTTAGAATTGGCTGTTTTAACAGTGTGTATCTATAGGATATTCACTCCTGTTAAAGATGAGTGATTTTAGGGCTTAATGACTAATTTCACTGAAGGGTTATAGTAATAATAAGCTGCTTTTGATTTAGGTCTTCTGGTTGGTATTGTTGTATTTTGTGTGTTTTTTCAAGAGCCCAGCTATGGTACTTTTATTCCTGTCTTTTTCACAGTTCTCTTCGCTCCCACCTGTCCGGGTGGTCTTTGCCGTGACGATGGAAGGCAGCGCTAGGAAAGTAATCACTGTCCGGTCTGCCCTCATTGTGAAGAACAGGCTTGAGACACCAATGGAGCTAAGACTGGATAGCCCATCAGCTCCAGACAGTGAGTTTTGCCGTAGTCTGTCTTCCTTTTATCTTGAGAGGGTCAGACTTTTGGGTGGAAGACCATGCCCTGATGATGCTGACCCTTTTTTCTGTGGCAGAGCCCGTGGTGCTTCCCGCTATCATGCCAGGGGATTCGTTCGCTGTGCCTTTACATCTCACTTCTTGGCGGCTACAGGCCCGGCCCAAAGGATTGGGTGTATTTTTCTGTAAGGCTCCTATTCACTGGACCAATGTAGTGAAGACTGCAGAGGTTAGCAGCAGCAAACGAGAGTGCCACTCTATGGACTTGGACAAAAGCCGATTCTTCAGGTATGCACAGCGCTGCAATGGCATGTAAATTTTGCTTTTTTTAAAAAAAATTCATTCTCTCTCTAAGGACTCTTAGTGATTCACTCGTGCTTGTTTAAAACCCAGAAGTTCTTATTCCTTAGGTTCTTGTGTTAGAGTTTATAAGGATTCGAGGGTTAATCTTTGGTGGGGGTGGGACTGTTGCTTATCATCTGATATTTATGGGAAAAACAACCAACAAACACACTACTCACACATATAAGTTAAGGAACTGGTGTGTGTGCATCAGCATAAAAAGAGGATATGTAGAGAGGGAAGAAAAAAATATTACCAGTTCCTATTCCTAAATTGAGAAGCAGAATCTTGGGGTTGGACGTTCTTCAAATGACAGATTTCAAGAGAATTTATAGGAAGGCTCATGCACCTAGTACTGACTTTCCTTGGCGACCTTAACAAAATTATCTAATCATTTAGACTCCTGTTTTCCCCTTCTGAAGAGTATAAGTAATACATTTCTAGATTCCGTGTTGGAAAAAATACTGGGTTGGTATTGTTCGATCCTTCTAAACTTAGACTTTAAACTTACTTAGACTAGAGACTATCAGCTTTAGTTTTCTCTCTAGTGAAGACAGGCATTCATTTAGTTTAAACTTACAGAAGAGGTGCAAGAATAGTGTAAAGAATTCCAGTATGCCCTTTACCCAGATTGGCCAATGGTAAACAGACTGAAGAGAGAAATGAATAAATACACAGCTATAGTGGACTGCTTTAACACTTTCCTGTCAGTAATTTAAAAACAAACAATAAAGATATAAAAGGATTTGAACAGGGCTGTCCATCAGTGCTTGTCATAATTGGCATTTATAAAACACTTTAACCAACAACTCCAGATTGTACACTCACTTCAGGTATGTGTGGAATAGTCATCAAGAGAGACCATCTACTGGGCCATAAGACAAAGATCAATAAATATTAAAGAATTAAAACCATACACAGTAAATCTCATCATCACAGTAGGATTAAACTGGGAATCGGTAACAATAAGATGCCTGTAAAATCCCTAAATATTTGGAAATTATACATTTGTAAATAACCCAAGGGTCAAAAAAAAAAAGAAATCACAAAAGAAATTAAAAATATTTTAGGGTGCCTGAGTGGCCCAGTCGTTAAGCATCTGCCTTCAGCTCAGGTCATGATCTCAGGATCCTGGGATTAAGTCCCGCATCGGGCTCCCTGCTTAGCAGGGAGCCTGCTTCTCCCTCTCCTTCTACCTGCCGCTCCGCCTGGTTGTGCTCCCCGCCTCAATAAATAAATAAATAAATAAATAAATAAATAAATAAATAAATAAAATCTTAAAAAAAAATTTTGAACTGAACAGTAATAACAACTAGACATTAAGATGTGGGGGGGAAGCAGCAAAAGCATAGTTCTAGAGAGAAATATAGGTTGTTTTGGGGTTTTGTTTTTTTTTTTTGAGAAATGTGTAGATTTTTAATGCTGTTTTTAGAAAATAATAAAGATGTAAAGTCAATGATCTGAGCTTCTGCCTTGAGGTAGAAAAAGAAGAGCACATTAAACACAAACAAATAGAAAAAGGACCTGATAAAAGTAAGTGTGGAAATCAGGGAAATAGAAAACAATAGAGAAAATCAACAGTGTCAAGTTGGCTTTATGCAAAGATTAATAAATTTGATAAATGTCTAATAAGACTGATCAAGGAGAAAAAAAAGAAAACACAGATTACCAATATAAGGAATGAAAAGAGGAAACATTATTACAGATCCTACAGACATTAAAAGGAGATTTCTTTGAACAATTTTATACAAATAAATTCCACCCTGGAATGAATGACAAATTTCTTAAAAAACACAGATTACCAAAATTGACACAAAAAAGAAATAGAAAATCCAAATAGCCCAATATCTCTTAAATATAATTTTTAATAAAAAGCCTTCCCAGAATGAAGACTCTAGGCCCATTTGGCTCCACTAGTGAATTCTCCCAGACATTTTAGGAAGAAATAGCACCAGTTCTGTGTAAAGTCTTTCAGAAAGCAGGGCTGGAGGGAACAGTTCCTTATTCATTTTATGAGGCCAGCATATACTTGATACCAAAACTGACATGGATATTATTGGGAACAAAAGAGAAAGAGTGAGAGAACTACAAACTAGTATTTCCCCAAGAGATAAAAAAAATTCTTAACAAAATATTACCAAATAGAAATCCAGCAAGTGAGGTTTATTCCAGGAATGTAAGATTATATTAACATTTGAAAATTGATAAATGTAATTTACCATATTAACCTAAAAGACTAAAAGGAAAAAAACCATCAGATTATCTCATTAAATGCCAAACAAACAAAAAAGCATTTGATAGAATTCAACACCCATTCGCTGTAATATTTGGCAAATGAGGAACCAAAGGAATTTTTCCAGTCTGTTTAAGGGCATCTGTCATAAACCTACAGCTACCATCATGCTTAATGATGAAACCTTAAACTTTTTTTCCTTGAGATTGAGAACCAATGACTTCGTTTGATATTGCCGTAGTAGTCCTAGCTGTTGCAATAAGGACAAATAAACAAATTCAAAAAGCTTGAAGATCTGAAAAGAACTAAAATTTAATATATGCAAATGACATGTGTGTAGAGAACCATGGACTACATGGGAAAACTATGAGGCCTGATAAATTTATCAAGATTTCAGGAACTAAGGTCAACCTACAGAAATCAATTGTATTCTTATATTCTAGCCATGAACATTTGGAAATGTGATTTTAAAAAGATAGCACTTACAAGAGTATCAAAAACCATACTTGCCCAGGAATCAATCTAAGGAATTATGTACCAGTCTTCTACGCTAGAAATGACAAAACCTTGTCAAGAGATAGTAAAGAAAACCCAATAACTAAGTGGAAAGCTAACCAAGTTTGTGGATTAGAAGACTTGATATTTTTAGGATTTCCATGCTCGCTAAATTGATCTGGAGATACAACCCAGTGGCCATCTGCAACCCAATTGGCTGTCAACAGGATGATGAATAAATAAAAAAATGGTATATTCATCCATTGTTATGTGGGTCAAATTACTGATGCGTACAACAGCATGACTGCATCCTGTAGAAACTTCATGTTACACACAAAAAGCCAGACACAAGAAATGGTAAATACTGTATCATTCCATTTACATGCAGTTCAAGAACAGGCTCAACCAATCTATAAGTGATAAGTAAAAGACAGTGGTTGCTTCTTTGTTGGGAGAGGATATTGATTGGAAAGGGATAGGAGGGAACTTTCTGGAATGAGAGAAAGATTGTATAACTAGTTTCGGGTAGTGGTTAATGAGGTATACATGTTTGTCAAAACTCACCAAACTGAGCATTTAAAATTACCCGTTTTATTATGATTTAATTATACCTCAGTAAATGTGTTTAGATTGAAAATCACAAATATCTTACTGAATTATTGAACCGTTTTAAGGTAATGCTTTCTCATACTCCACTGAGGAGAAAAAATTCAAGTTCTTTGGTTTTTACAGTGTTTTGTCCTCATAGGTTTTGTGTGGCCATAAAGAAGGAGAATTACCCGGATTATATGCCCTCAAACATATTTTCTGATAGTGCAAAACAGATCTTCAGACAACCTGGACATACCATATACCTCCTGCCAACTGTGGTCATCTGCAACTTGCTACCTTGTGAACTTGACTTTTATGTTAAAGGGATGCCAATTAATGGGACCCTGAAACCCGGCAAAGAGGTGGCCCTCCACACAGCTGATACATCGCAGAACATTGAACTGGGTGAGGGTTTAGTCAAAGAATCATTGGTGGTAACTCTATGGAAATGTCACTATTTCGTGATCATTTGGTAAACATTTTAGAGAAATTATAGCACATATGATATCTCAATAACCCAGCTCAAGGGATTTATGCAACTAAAAAAAAAAAACTTAGAAAATTATCAAAAGAAAAAATCTGAACAAATCCAAAAGATTTACAGAGGAAGCATTCAACAGAGTCTTTTTTCTTATATTGCTCACTTGATGTGTGACTACAGGAAGTCATTTCATCTTTTCAAACCATGCTTTTTTCCTGGCTGTAAAATGAGCAAAATCCGAGGTCTCTCCTCTTTTTAGGAAAGGGAAAGACATGTGCTTGGAACACACAGTACTCCAGGCATTATGTCAGGTGCTTTCACACACATGATCTCACATAAGCCTACGGTGGTAGTTGCTGCTCTTATTTACCGATGAAGAAACTGAGGTTTGGGGCGTTTCACGCACCAGGTGATTTTCAGCCATAGGGACGAATGACGTCAACGTAGAGAATCATTACTGTATTTGCAGAACTTAAGGCAAAGAGGGATTCCTGGAGTTTGGACAGGACATATGACTCAGCTGCGTGAGTGACCTCATTGTGTCCTCTCACACAACCCCTGTTTCAGGCGGACAGCTGTTAGCCCCATTTTACAAGTGAGGAAACTCAGACTCACTGAACTTAAGCAGTGTGTTCAACGGTGACCAGCTGACATTTCAGCGAATGTGTGAATCCTTGAGCTTGATTTAGAAGAAAAAAAGAACGCAGTGCTAGTTGTCCATTCTAAAGAAAACAGGTCTCCCCTCTTGACATTTAAGTATCTCTTCAACAAATGTTCCTGGAGCCCTGTAGAAAATGGAAATGTCCTCCCCAACCCACCACCACTGCACGTACACACAGCACTCCTGTCTTCCCAGTCACGCTCCACATGGATGATCACTTTTAGTAACAATCCTGCGACGGACCTACCGGTGTTCTGCCCATTTGGCAGAGGAGACGCATCGAGGTTAGCTTGCCCCACCCCCATCCCCCCATCACACAGCTGGTAAGGACAGACTGGGAATTGGAAGCCAGGCAGCATGACTGCTGAAGACCTTGCCTCTTACCCTGTACTTGCCTTTCCTGTGTTTGAGGTGCCTGCCCAGCTCAGGGCCTGATGAATAGTAAGCTAACAACAATCATAGCTGTTTTCGATAGCTTTTTGGTAGTTTCATCCTTCTGATTATGCAGTTCAGACTCTCTCGTGTACCTTCCAGGCCGTCTGGTTTGCTTCAAATTTATTCTCACCCCAGCTAAAGGAAAATGGCTGTTCTAATGAGATTTTTGCTGGTTACATATGTAGTTACTGATTTTTCCAAAAGGAATCCAATTTTGTTTGGCTGAGGGCTATTCTGACAAACTAAAGTGAGAACCCAGGCAGACAATAGCTTGTATCTTCTTTAGGGGTATCACTGGAGAATTTTCCACTCTGTAAAGAATTGCTCATTCCACCTGGAACCCAAAACTACATGGTAAGAATGCGACTGTATGACATCAACCGGCGGCAGCTGAACCTCACCATCCGGATTGTGTGTCGAGCAGAAGGATCCTTAAAGATCTTCATTTCTGCTCCATATTGGTTGATTAACAAAACAGGTATGTACAGAGGCCACTTAAGGAGGCCTCTGGCGTTGGTCATGGGAATTCAGATTTATTTGCTCAGCTAACTGAATGGAGCCAATGCAAATAGATTACTTCAACAGTCTAAGCTGCTAAAACTCTCCTGCTTCCATAATAAATGCTTAATTGTGGTCAAAAGTGTCCTTTCAGACAACAAACTGAGCCCACCAAATAAATTCAATTTTCACAATTCTCCCCCTTGACGATTTTTTTCCTTTACCATCTGCATCTGTCTTGTGTAGACTGGGTGGGATTGATGTAAACTTTCCCCCTCCTTCCTAAAGGGTTACCACTGATCTTCAGACAGGACAATGCAAAGACAGATGCCGCAGGCCAGTTTGAGGAACACGAGCTGGCCCGGAGCCTGAGCCCTCTTTTATTCTGCTACGCTGACAAAGAGCAGCCAAACCTGTGAGTACAGTTATTTATGGAAAGGGGAAATAAGCTCCTAGGCAAGGGAAAAAATTAGCAAAGGCTATAGCATATCCGTGCAAGTAGAAATATACTGTAGATAACAATCCTGACTTGGCAGGGGAATAGGACCATGATCTAATGGGATTTTTTTGGATCTAATTTCTGTGTCATTTGATACTGAAAATAAACCATTTGGTGGGTTTATAATAAAAGCTAGTTTTATTTTACATGTATTGAAGGAGTTCTATTCATAACTCCACCAATGAGGAGAACCCACATATTCCCTTCCCTGTTCTGCATGGTTTTCTCCGGCAGTGAGCCTTCAGCATGGGCAGCAGAGCTGTTATCAGAGGGGAGATAGCCTGGCCCTTTGGTAAACCCAGTCCAGGGCGTTTTTTTGAAATAAACTGTGCCCTCTCAAGAGCTCAGAGCACTCACTGCATGTTTAAAGGCAGGGACGAGCAGCGTTTGCGAGATTTAGATGACCTGGCCTTTGCAGGTGTGGTAGGAGCATGAATTCCCTTTTGTTCTTGTTTTTGACATTCTGCTCTTTATAGGAGTCTTCTCATTTAGAGCCTTCCTCAGAGGGAGGTGAGCGCATAGCGCTACAATGCCATCCCCTGCTGTAGAGAAGTAGAAGTGAGCCGCAGCCGTCTGAGGAAGGCTTCGGGAGCGCTGCACACCAGCAGGTGCAGACGCGGCTCCCAGGCAGGGCTGCGGTCTCGGACCTACTGGGGACTGACTGGATATGGAGGGCGATACAGACAGCCCCTTGACACAGTCTCACGCCTTCCCCGAGAGGATTCTGACCGTTTTAGATCGAGGACTTGACATCTGTGATGCAGCTTGACTTATCCCGGGAACCCACGGTTCACCAAGCATCTCTGCCTCGCCCATCACATCCCAGAGGATTAGGCAGGGCAGGAAATACTGTTTTATTTTAAGATGAGGAAACTGAGGCTCAGAGCAAACTACCCATCCAAGGTTACGTGGCTTGTTAGTGGTAGAGCAGGAACACACACTGGGGAATTCTGTCTCCAGGATCCGTGACAAGACCCTGGCCACCCAGACGGCGCTTTGCCGTTGTAATAGTACCAAGCCTGAGAAAGAAGATACCATTAGCTGCATCTCCTGTATGTACTTCTCTGGTGTGCACAGAGTCGTGTACACACTTTTCTCCTACGGTCAAGGTCTCTCACGAACCCCTGAAACACGTGAGATAGGAAAGTATCAGTTTGCCTCGACTCCTTGTTTCTCAGAGGAATAAGGGGTCGTAGTCTTTTCCTTATGATTTATGCTCATCGAATCATAATGTTTTCTCTGAACATGTCCAGGTAGAGATGTCAGTACATTTCACACATTACAGTACTGTGGCCGCCTCTAAGATCAGAGTTCTGACCACTGGCCGATTGCCTTGCTGTGTTGGGAAATCACACGAGGGTGAGGAAGAGCCAGTGTTAGAGTTCTGGTTTGGGGTGATAGCTACAGCAGTGTTCCCTGATTAGAACAGGTGGGTAAGACTTTCTCATGGCTGAATACATGTATCTCTGCTTTTCTGCCCCACAGCTGCACGATGAGAATCGGAAGGGGGATTCATCCTGAAGGCATGCCGGGCTGGTGTCAGGGCTTCTCACTGGATGGTGGTAGTGGTGTACGAGCTTTGAAAGTCATCCAGCAAGGAAACCGCCCAGGGCTGATCTATAACATTGGTGGGTTACATTTGGAGCAGCGGGAGAATCAGAACCATTGGCCAATGACCTTAGGCTTGGAGGAATAAGCTGGCCATATGTTTTGGCCTGGCTGCAAGTGCTGATTTTCTCATTTGGCATTGGGTCAGGTATCTGTTCTCTGAATGCTAGATTGATAACAACACAGATCTGTTCTCCTAGGGACTAAGGAGCCACCTAAACACTGCCCTTTTGAGGTCTGGGACTCTGTTTAATTTCAGACTCACCTGTGTCAGGAAAGTATCGGTTTGGCTTGAATCCTTGTTTTTCATGGGAATAATAGGAACACTTAGAATGCTTTTCATCCTCCAAGCATTTCCCACGCATTCATTAAAACTTGCAAACCCCAAGAGGGTAAGAAGCATTGTTCTCCTTGAAACTGAAGCAGAGAGGTTAAGTGACTTGCCCAGATGCAAAGGGCAAGTCTGGGTCAGAAGTAGGATTGTGATTGGGGCGTACACATTTAAGGCAGAAAATATAATAAAACGTGCTTAGCGGTTATAGTAATTAGAAGCCCCTAAACTAGCTTAACTTCTTGAGGTGGAGGGTGTTAAGGGAGGGGGAGAGTACTGTACAATATACCTCAGAGCCACCTGGGACACTCAAAAGACTTTCTGAAGAGTTAAGATAAGTTTGACTTAAATATGTCTCAGGTTTAAAATGTTAGCAGTGCACCCTTCCTTTAGTATATAATTTCCAAAGATCTCAAAGCACTGTTGAGTGTTGAATGCTGGAAAACCATCTAGAACTGTGCTGTCTGTCATTGAACCCTCTACGAGGATGGCAGTGCTGCATTTTACACCATCCAGTGCAGCAGTGCCAGCCACGTGTGGCCACCGAGCACGCAGGAGTACCTCACTAAGAAATGGGCAGGTGTGACCAAGGAATTGAATCCTGCATTGTACTTGATTTTAATGAGTTTAAATAGACATTCAGGATTCATGGCAACTGTAATTGGACAGTGCAGATACAAAGAGTCCTGTTGTAGAGGGAAAATCTGAGGTGGTATCATGTAGCTGTTTACCCTGAGTCCCTTGGAGGGTCAGAGGTATGTTTAAGTATTTGAGGGCTTATTAACAAGAGTCTCTTCCAAGTCCAGCTTCCTTTTCCTGTTTTTGGAACATGAATTCATATGCGTTCTCCCTTGACATGGGAGCTGTCTTCTTTAAGGTTAATGTTAAGATTTTTAGTAGAAGAAATAAACTTTCTGTGATCCTCCCACCGGGGATCATTTTCTTTCTTTTATTATTATTATTGTTGTTGTTGTTTGTTTGCCCCGGGGTCATTTTCTGTACTTTGTCTTTACATCTGTTTGCTCCACCTCTTAAATAGGCAAAGGCTGTGTTTCATGCTGTGTTTGGCTATCTGCTGGGGTATCTTGTCCTTGATACAGTTCCTAAAGAAAGATACCACAGATTGGCTAGAAGCTGCAGTTGGGACAGACTGGGGGGGGGAATGGAGGCTTGTGCCTTCTGAAGCAGCTGGTACTCAGGAAGCACAGAGTTCTGCAAAGAGGCAAACAGGTCTCTGGTCAGAAATAACGATGTAGCATGCATATAAACTTGTATGCAAGGAGCATTCATTAAAAGTCATTGCACGTGTTTTTAGGAACAGTACTGTGATAGGAATTTTGTTGTTACACCAAAGAAAGGGATAGAGGGGGTAGGCTAAGATAGGAGTTTATAATTCCTAAGGATCATGAGATCTTGGCATGTGTTATCAAGGGAATTTGTAGAATCTCTCCCTTGAATATTTTTGAAGAATTAGATAACCAGCTCCCTATCAGGAGAATTTAAAAGTGAAGTCCCAAGATGAAAAGCCAGGGAGGACCTTGCCAGTTAGCCCTACATGTACCTCCAAAAAGAAGGATTTTTGTACATTTTAATCTTATCAGATGTTCATTTATTGGGACTTTGTTGAGGCAATCTAAGATGAAAAAGGACACCAAAAAGCCTGCTTTTTAAAAAAATTGGGTCTTTATACTATAGACTCTTTTTGTAATACCAAATTAAATATATCTTTTGTAGGCAGACTTTGTATTGGTTAAGATCAGCTAGCTGTGAATATCAACTTCTGACAATGCTTTCCTGTAGCAGGAAAAAAATGATAGGGTACATCTCCCTATTCGAGTTTTTTTTTTTTTTTTTTTAAAGATTTTATTTATTTATTTGACAGCGAGAGAGGGGGAGGGAGAAGCAGGCCTCCTGCTGAGCAGGGAGCCCGATGTGAGGTTCAATCCCAGGACCCTGGGATCATGACCTGAGCCGAAGGCAGACACTTAACGACTGAGCCACCCAGGCACCCACCTATTCAAGTATTACTTAGCATTTCTTAGCTACAGAATTTCAGACTTCCTGTTTTTGTGACTTGCTCAGTCTTTTTTTTTTAAGATTTTATTTATTTTTTGACAGAGAGAGGGAACACAAGCAGGCGGAATGGGAGAGGGAGAGAGAAGCAGGCTTCCTGCTGAGCAGGGAGCCCGATGTGGGGCTCGATCCCAGGACCCTGGGATCATGACCTGAGCCGAAGGCAGATGCTTAACGACCGAGCCACCCAGGCGCCCCATTTGCTCAGTCTTTTAGATATCTTGAAGACTTAGATTAAAGCAATACCAGCTTTTTTAAGCCAGTACAGGTGAATTATGGAGTTAACAGACTAGAATATTTATAATTGGGGTTATGTTGGGACACCCAGGACACCTAGTTATCATGTCCTAAGATCTCTTCTTTTTTTATGGTCTCTTGACACTTGTTGACTGCTGAGTGGGGTCCTTGTAAATGTCCCATCATGATGTGAGCAAGGGCTCCCGAGGCAGTGTGCCTGGGGTTGAACCCAGCTGGGCCACTTACTGGCTCTGTGACCTAGTGCTTAAGTTTCCTCGTGTATAAAAAGGAAAGACTGAAAATACCATCTGATAAGGTTGTTAGGGAATTAAATGTAGAGCCTTTGGGAGAGGCGCATCCTGCATTAAGAATTCAATAAGTATCATTTTTATTATTTCTAAATATAAATATTTTTATCCTTGTATAACCAGAGCTCAGCCTAGTGCCTTGAATATAGTTGCTGTATTTATTATCTGAATGAATGAATAATTTATCCCACTGAGTTTTGTAGTTTTTAAAATTGTCATCAGAGTTTTTAAGATAATTCAGTGCTGTTTCCCTTCTTTCTTTCTTTGGGATCCAGTGTTTGGAGATGACATGGTAGGTGCTGGAAACATTGATCTTGTGAGTGAATACATCTATAATATTTAGCTTCATGTTTCAGCTGGGTTCTTGGACAGTGGGCTAAAAGAAAGTCCTAGAGAAGAGTCCGCTGTGTTTAGGGCCGTGCAGGATCCAGTTAAATAATCTGAAATTTCTGCCATATGTGAAAGGCAAGTTCCCAAGGAGGAAATTTTGTGTCCCAGATGTAAACAGAAATGTATTATATGAACTGTCTTAGTAGTCCGCTTGGTAAACGGAAACTACCAGTACCTGTGGCTGAACACCTGCATGTCTTAGTTGCTGTTGTGATGGGGCAGCCTTTATGGAGAAGCTAGGAATTACGAAACTTTTACTGAAACTTTTTAAGGCTGAAGTGGGCATAAAGAATAAGACTTTGAGTGCAGTTGTTTTCATTCCATTCTTGGAAGGCTTGACAGCATCTCTGGGTGATATGATTGTTTTCTCAGGGCAAGTACATACTTGTGAAGCCTATTGATTTCTGTCAGACCATGAATTTTCTTTCTTCTGATTAACTCATGGAAGTGGTTCTTACTATTTGCAGGGATTGATGTCAAGAAAGGCCGAGGTCGATATATTGACACCTGTATGGTCATCTTTGCCCCTCGTTACCTGTTAGATAATAAATCATCTCACAAGCTTGCATTTGCACAGAGGGAATTTGCCCGGGGACAGGTAAGTAGTTTACTTTTGAAGAATGACTAGTGTTTATTTAACAGCACGGAGAGTTTTAATGCCATGGCTTCTCTCTCCATCAGCACTGTGAGTTTTGTGATGTGAATGACCATTTTGTGCCTTTGGAACCCTAACTAGCTCGTGGTAGAGGGCTCAGAGTAGGTGGTTACTCAGGAAACATTTGCTGTCTTGACTTGATTTGTTGACTAAAGCCAGTGATCCTGTGTATTTTAGGGAACAGCCAATCCTGAAGGTTACATTTCCACCCTTCCTGGTTCCAGTGTGGTGTTCCATTGGCCTCGGAACGACTATGATCAGCTCTTATGTGTCAGATTGATGGATGTTCCCAACTGTATTTGGTCTGGAGGCTTTGAAGTCAACAAGAATAATTCCTTCCATATCAACATGAGGTAAATTCAGAGACTGTATTTAAACAAAAAGTAGTCGTGTTTGAGGTGCAGTAATGTAAACAGTGCAATAATGTAAACAGTGAGCTGTAAATACCGTATACAATGGAAATACCTACAAGTCTATAAAAAGTAAATAGTAATATTACCCTTCATGAAACGGGCACATTTCTAGCTCAAAGTTCTTAAAACTTGCAGTGACCAGATAAATATGACCAAATGTTCTGATGGAATGAATTAAAGGGCATATTGACAGTTTTGACCATGGTGCAGTTGCTGTGGGCTGAGGTTGTAAATCCAAGGGGCTGCACTGAGCTCGTGATTGCCTGCAGCTCTGAAAATTCTGTCTGTATTTAGATGCTAACATTATTTATAGATGGTTTTGTATATTCTTCCACATTGTGTATGCTCTTTTCTCACTTGGTTGGTTTAGTAAATTATCTGGCCTTCTTTACCCAACCCAGTGACCCTCACAGTTGTTGGAGTGGGGGGTGGGGTGGGAGGGATGGGGTGGCTGGGTGATAGACACCGGGGAGGGTATGTGCTATGGTGAGCGCTGTGAATTGTGCAAGACTGTTGAATCACAGATCTGTACCTCTGAAACAAATAATGCAATATATGTTAAGAAAAAAAAAAAAAAGATAGGAGGGGAAGAATGAAGGGGGGGAAATCG